>NC_056728.1:702590202-702670202 GCF_019279795.1 Protopterus annectens | reverse complement strand
TGCCCATGGCCAATTACATTAAAAGGGAGAACTAACTCTTCCTGGGCCAAAAGACGGTCACCAGAATTATTTCTGGTAATTCTTTCTAAATCTTCGGAAATGCCTCGAGTACCAGCGGAATGAGTGGAAATGCATAAAGGAACATTCTAGTTCAAGGAAACGAGAATGCATCTATCCTCCAAGCATCGCTACAGGGATGTCTAAGTGTTTTAAAAGGAGGCAAACAATCAATTTGAGGTGTTCCCTGCATTTGAACCAAATCCTGGAAGACCTCTTGTCTTGAGTTTTCACTCAAAAGGGTCAGTCTGGGATTTGCCTAGTCTGTCAGCCACTATGTTTAACTCTCGGGACGTGTGACGCTTGAAGCATCAGAGAATGGTGTACAGCTAGCTAAGGGCAATCTTTGCCAACAGGTTCCCCTTATTTGTTCAAGTAGCACATAGCTGTGGTGTTGCTTATTACCACTAAACTTAGACCTGGAGATCATAAGTGGTGAAAATTTTTTCAAGGCCTGAATCCCTTTTAACATTTCCTTGATGTTTGTGTGCCTTGTAGGACCCCATTTGCCTTGCACTTAAACTCACCTGGACACTAGCTCCCCATACAAAATCTGATGAGTCTGTCTGGACTGACTAAACGCATGTCTGGAAAGAGAAGGGTAGCCCTGGATTGAAAGACTTCCGATACCTCCATCATTGTAACTCGTTTCACAAACTCCAGCAATGGTACCTGGAATTCTAAAGGATGCAGGTGCTGGGACCAACAATTACCACTAAATTGTTCTCGTATGGAATCTGGCCTCCTGGTCATATGGAGGAGGATCATTGATGCCATAAGGCCTAAAATTTTGAGAAATTTTATTGTGCAAGCACTTCTTGAAGAGAGAAATTCTTGAAAATATTCTGACAAGTCAGGACTTTGACACTGGTATGAAGGCCATTCTTTTCCTGTCTCTATTATACACCACAGGAAGACAAATCGTAGAGAAGGGGTGAGACAAGGCTTTTGTACGTTCAACTTGAAAACCCAGATGAGCTAGATATGGACAAGACCTTGTACATAGACTTTAAAACATCTGGAAACAGACTGTACAAAAATCAAGTTGTCTAAAGGTGAAACGTGGATGCCCTGTGTCCTGCAATAAGCAATTACTGCAGCCAGTCACTTTTTGTGAGTATTCCAGGAGTAGAAGGTAGCTCAAAAGGTAATGCAGAAAACTGATAATGTGATCCAGACATTGGGAGCAACTGGAAAGCATCTTTCAAGGTCTAAAGTCACCATGAAACGGTGGCCAGGACGAAGGGGTAGAACTGCCTGCAGGGGGAGCATTTTGAATTTGGGTATTTAGGCAAGAAAAATGTAGCCCTGTCTCCATGATTGCTCTTTTAGAGGTACCAAAAGGATTGCAAAATAAAATCCTTTTCCTTTTTGCGGTGCGGGAAAGTACAGTTGTGTAAGATCTTACCATAACTTGGCCATTTGGGGTCAATTCTAAACTCCTTGATCTCTCTCTCTTAAAACCCTGCTGCCTCGTGGTTTTGGCATCTTTCCAGGCTTGTTAGTTGTTGCTGAAGCACCTACCAAGGGGAGAAAATGCTGAGAGAAGAAATGAGCCACTTCTGAGATTTTAAGTATTTTCTTCTGATTTTTGTTTAGAATTACTGCTTTGCCGCCTACATTCCGGCATTTTCTGGCTTGCTAAAGTTTATATCTGTACTAGAAACAGTATTTAGAGCACATCTAAAGCCTGTTTACTGCATTTCCTGTGTTGCACTAAATTTAAAATCGTTTTTTCTCTTCAAATTGCATTTTACCTGACCTTGGCCTAGCACTCAAGTGTGGGGTCATTTATTGCACTGTTGTGAATATTTTGCTACTTGTGTATTTCTGCTACCTTTAAACTAAAAAAAAAAAAAAAAAAAATCTTGCTTTTTTCCAACTTTCTGAAATTTAAGAAAGTTCAGTTACAGATTTGCTGTTCTGAACTGTTTGTAAGTTTGTTGGAAGCCAGTGCTTCCTTGGGCTAAAGGGAAGTCTCTGTGTTCACCAGTGGCAGTAGTTAACACTGAGCAGCCTGCCTTGTCCCTGTAGGAGTGGTTACTGCCTAGAAGCTGTAGTTTTATTGGCCATTTTGGGTCAATTCTAAACTTCTTGAGCTCTCTCTCTTAAAACCCTTCAACTCTCTTTTTGCACGGTGTCTCGCACAAAGCAGAGTTGGGCAGCGCCGCTTAAACAGGTTTGAAACTATCCCCGGCTCCACAAAGTCTGCTCTTCACTTTTTCCCTCAGAAGTGTTCTAAATCTCTAATTAAGAACTCTATTTTCATTCTAAAGCCCTGCACTTGCTCGTATAAGTAATCTCACAGGTAAACACAAACTAAAGCACTACATCCCCTTATACTCCTCCTAAGCACTTGCTCCCTATTGGTTCTTTCTGAACAGTCAATAAGTAGTTCCCTATATTATTCAGGCATGTCCAAAGGTCAGTTTCGGGTTTACTCTTCAGTCCTGCTGGTGAATCTGGGAATCTTGAGGCAATGTTACAACTGCCTTATGTATACAGACCACCATCTCCTCCTCCCAACAAGCTCAAATATATGTGAGAGATGCAAAGCACAGTTTTGTACTTACCATAAATGTAGATGTTAGAGTGTTAATACCTTTAGGCACAAGCAAATACAGAGGTAGAATAGGATAGAGTGGTATAGATAAGTTCAGCTAGTTCAGAAGGGATGGAGGGAGGGTAACCTGGACTGCAGCAGGGTGAACACTCGAACATCTACATTTATGGTAGGTACAAAACTGTACTATGTTCATCGTGTTACCCCGCTGCAGTCATCACACTTGGGTTGAATCCCAAAGCTAAGGATGGGAGGTGGAGTTAAACAGGGTTAGAAGAAGCTAGTAGGCCCTGCAAAACTGCAGTGGCAAAACCAGCTCTAGTCTTAGAATATAGAGGTAAGTGATAGTGTTTGGTGAAGGTGTGCACTGAACTCCAAGTTGCAGCTTCCAGAATATCCTTGGTTGGCACTCCCCTGAGAAAGGCTGTTGATGTAGCTGTAGCCCTGGTGGAGTGGGACCTAATGTTAGCAGGTACCTGTTTCCCATGATGCGTGTAGCAGAAACGTATGCAATGCCCTATCCATTTAGAAATGGTCTGTTTTGAGATAGCTTTTCCTTGTGATCCTGTAGCATAGGCTACAAACAGCTGGTCAGTTTTTCTGAAAGCCTTAGTTTTATCCAAGTAGTAACGTAACTGCCTGTGAATGTCCAAAAGTGCAAGAGTCTTTCTCCTTTGTTCTGGGGATTTGGGAAAAAGGTGGGCAAATGAATGGTTTGGTTTAGGGCCACACTGGATACCACCTTTGGCATAAAGGAAGGGTTAGTTTGTAGAGAGACTCTGTCTTGATAAAAAATGAGGAAAGGCTCCACTGCCATTAGTGCCTGTAGCTCCACTGCCATTAGTAGCAGGGCAGTTTTCCATGAAAGGAATTTTAAATCAGCTGAAAAAGCTGGTTCAAAGGGTGGCAGTGTAAGCTTTTCCAGAACAAAGCTGAGATCCCAAGTAGGTGTTGGTGCTCTCCTTGGCGGTCTTATGTTCTTAGCCCCTCTGAGGTACTGTCTTAGGAGTGGATATGAGAATAAAGGAGGATCCGTGTTGTAATGAGCTGAAATTGCTGAGGCGTGGATCTTAATCGATGAAAAGGAAATTCCTTTGTGCAACATCTCAGTTAAATATTGTAGAATCTGAGGAATGTTTGGATCAAGGGGATTTTGGCCTTTAGCCTGGTTCCAGGTGCAAAATCTTTTCCATTTGTCTGAATAGGTTTTCCTGGTGCTGGGTCTCCTGGCCTCCAGAATGACATCCATAACAGCTTTGGATAGAGGTGTTGGCTGATTGTTTAGGTGATTTGCCATGCAGTCAGGTTTAAAGTCTTGAGCTGGCTGTGTAGAATCTGATTGTCTCGCTGGGTGAGCAGGTGAGGAATTTGTGGTAAAATCCATGGTGGGCCATGGGCCATGTTCCTTAGAATTGGATACCAATGCTGGCGTGGCCAGTCTGGTGCAACGAGTATCATTTGTGGCCTGTCTAATATGACTTTCAGCAGTATCTTTGCTGGAAGAGGTAGTGGAGGAAAGGCATACACTGTTAATATTTTCCAACTGAATGAGAGGGCATCCAAGCTTGTGGATGGAATGTCCTTGTGCAAAATTTTTGAAGTTGGTAGTTGTGGGGGCTTGCAAACAGATCTATGTCTGGGCGTACCCATTTTTGAGCTATCATTGCAAATACTTGTGGATCTAGTCTCCACTCATGTGGATCCATGATGTTTCTGCTTAGGTCGTCTGCCAATGTGTTTTTCTTTCATGGCAGAAATTGTGCTTGTAATTGAACCTGGTAAGACAGTGCAGTGTTCCACAAGGTCATTGCTTGCCTGCATAGAGGGTAGGAATGTGTGCCCCCTTGCTCGTTTATGTACCACATTACTGTGGTATTGTCCGTCTTTATTATTAGTTGTCTTGGGTGTAAAAGGTCCTTGAAAGCTGTTAGGGCATTCTGTACTGCTAGCATTTCTTTTTGATTGATATGCAGATGCCTCTGATCTGTGGTCCATTTGCCCTGAATGCACTGTCCTGCCATGTGTGCTCCCCAGGCATAGTCCGATGCATCTGTTGTCATAGTCTGCCTGGCTGTGGGTAACGTGAAAGGCTGACCCTTGTTGAGGTGACATGCCTGTGCCCACCATAGAAACTCCTGTTGAAGGCAGGGAATGAGTGGTATCATTGTTTCCAAGCTGTGGCTGTGCAGAGTCCATACACTTTTCAGGTACCATTGCAATTTCCTCATATGCAGTTTTGCAAATGGTATTAGTAGTATGCAAGATGCCATGAATCCCAAGGCTTGCAAAATTTTTCTTGCAGGCAGTTGGGTCTTTGTTGCCATTATTTTGAAATATCGATCAGCTGTTGTTGCTTGTCTGCTGTGTGATAAGCCATCTGGGCCGTTGTATTCAAGCTGGCACCCAGGAATATTATGTTTTGTGAGGGCACTAGTTTTGATTTCTTTTCGTTTACTGCGTACCCTAGGCAACTTAGAAGGTGTTTGACAAATGCCAGATGCCTTAAAAGAATGTCCTTGCTTTCTGCTTGAATAAGGCAGTCGTCCAGGTATGGGTATATTTGAATTCCTCTTTGTCTGCAGTATGCAATTACTGGTGTCAGGCATTTTGTGAAGACCCTGGGCGCAGTAGATAAGCCAAAGGGCAGTGCAGAGAATTGATAATGCGTTGAACCTGCAATGAAGTGGAGGTATCTTCTGCAATTTTGTCTGATAGGGACATGCAGGTATGCCTCGAGGTCCAACGTTACTAGCCAAGCATTCTTGCCCAGCATGGGAAGAAGCTGCTGTAGTGTTAGCAACTTGAATTTTGGTACTTGCAGATAGGTGTTCAGAATTGAAAGATCCAGAATGGGTATCCATGCTTTGTCCTTTCTTGGGACTAGAAAGAGTCTTGAGTAAAATCCTTGTCCTTGCTCCTGTGTAGGTACTTGTTAAATGGCTCTCATATCCATGAGAGCTGTAATTTGTTTTTGTGCCTCTGCCCATTGATTTGGTGGCAGGTTTGGCATTCCTTTTATCCTTGGTAAGGTATGAAAGTGGAATTTGTATCCTTGAGAGACAATGTTTAGGACCCATTTGTCTTTTGTGATGATGTGCCAGTTGTCTGCAAAAAATGCAAATTTTCCTCACAAGGGTGCTGCCAGGAAAGATTTGCTTGGTAGTTTGAGGATTGGGTCATTGTGTTTGTCTTCTGCTAGCTTGGGGCCTGTCTTCTCCTCTTTTCTGGGTAGCAGTACCCCATTGGCGAGGTTTGTAAGGGCCTTGTGACTGACCTCTGCCCCTTGGGCGTCTGTATTTACCCCTCTGTGATCTGTCAGATGCTGGAAAGGACCAGTTTTTTGTTGGCCAATTTCTGCTGAAACGAGGGGGTTGTACCTGCAAAAAATCATTGACCATCTGCATAGACTTTGCCTTATCCTCCATTTTCTTTAAAACCTCTTCTGCTTTGACACCAAATAATACATCCTGCTGTAACGGTGCATCCAATAATTTTGCTTTAACATGATCAGGAATGGTTTGTTCTTTTAACCAAGCATGTCTACGTATGACAGAGCCAGTAACAGCTGCTCTACAGGAAGCTTCCAACGAATCAAATCCGCATTGTAAAGTATGTTTGCCCACCTGTTCAGCTGCATGCAACAGATCCTGCATTTCCTTGAATTCAGACTGTTCAGTTTGTGTGCTCATTTTTTGTTTTAATTGAGACATTAGGAATTGCTGATATTTCAACATGTGAAGCTGACAATTTAATGCTCTCATAGCCAGAGTAGCAGAGGTGTACATTTTCTTTCCCCATCTATCTAGGGCTCTGGAATCCCTTTCAGAGGGAACAGGATTTTTAGCCATAGAAGCTTTAGCTCCCTTAGGACCCTGGGAAATTGTCCCTGGGTCAGCCACAGGGCTTTTATAAAGGAATTTGTGCGAGTCAGGTACTCTGTAGTATCTGCCTGGTTTGGCTGGAGCAGGAGGTAGAGAGTGTGGATTTAAACTAGACTCCAAGTAAACATCATCCACAATATCTAAAACAGGAGGGATAGCAAGAGGTCTGTGCTGGGGTAGTAAAAGGAACTCTCGGAGCCTTTTCTTAGAATCAGAGTAGTCCTGGCGTTCCCAGTGGAAATGTTCCCTCATGGTATATAAAGTTTCCCCAAAGGAGTAGTCTTCTGGGGGAGATGCCGAGGTAATAGAGTCTTCAGCATCAGAGTCTTCAAAAGGTGGAAAAGTGTAATCCTGTTCCTCAGAAGAAGCTGAGGAAATTGAAACCTGGTCAGAGGAAGCATAATCCTCCTCTTGGTCTTGTTCTTTTATCAGGAGCGGGATGGGAACCCCTGATTAGGGTAATCAAATCTTCAGCCATCTTAAGCATCTGTTTCTTAGGCATGGGGCCTTGAACTGTAGACTGATGTACAGTCTTCTTAGGTTTTAAAGGAGTTTTAAGCTTAGCATAAGATTTAATGGTGAGTGTAGTTGGTCTGAAGACATCTTCTGCAACCGAAGGTGTTTCAACTACACCGGGGTCTACTTCTGCTCTGGTGTTGGAAGATGGCTGCGACGGCCTAGTAGGCTCCGCTTAGGAATCCGCAGCTGTTTGGGGTTCCAGTTCTGTGGTCGTCAGGGGCTGCGTAGGCACCTCACTGAAAACCGGAGAACCGGTGACAGGCCCAGCAGAGGCCTCAGAGTCTGGCTTGTTCCTAGGCTGCCTGTCCTTATCCTTGCGTTTTTTTATGTATGCCGGTCGTCGGCTGCTCCGACGGCATGATATAATTAAATTTCCTACCAAAGTAATGCCGTGCGAAGTCAAAACGGCGTTTGATAGTTCATTTATTAAACCTAGCAGAAAACCGACAACCTATGACGTCGTGGTCTGGGCCTAGGCAAGGAATACAATAGGAATGGAAGTCCTTATGAGGTAATTTCTTCCCACAAGAAATGCAATTGTTAACTTCTTCTGACATCGGACTGAGGCAAGAAAATGTTCCCCAATGGGGTACTTAGCTTTATTGAAGACTTCGGACTGAAATTCGAATCGAAAACCTCAGGTGTCGGCTGACCGGCACTTGCGAACTGCTTCTGCTTCGGGCATGAAAGACTGAAGAAAATGGAATTGGATGCCTCTTATATACCCCTGACGCAATGATGTCAGGGAAGAAATGACAGCACCTGATGCCGGACCAAGACTTTGGAATTCAGGTTGACTGCGGGACCGCCTGATGGCAGGATAACCCAAGTGTGATGACTGCAGCAGGGTAACACAATGAACATCTATATAGCCAAACTGGAGTCTAAGCTCTCTCAACCCAGTACTGGCACTGCCTGTCAGAAGGAGAAGGTAACCACACACACCACAAATCCAGTCTCACATAGACCTATCGCATCAGCAAACCAAACACAAACACACAAAAACATACTCAGAGGCTCTAAATAAAAATCTGCCTAAGCAGCAGAGACCTCCAAAGCAGACATCAAAGCAACACCTACCAGGAAACAATATCCACGTAGCACATAGCTCACAAAGTCAGTGTGCCACACAGTCACAGCCCTTAAGGCTAAACAACACACCTAATACACTTGTAAAAGGTGACTCTATTGTCAGACACACTGACGTCCCACTCACCAGACTGAACAAGGAGAAGGTTACTGTAAGCTGCCTGTCAGGTGCCAGGATCCGCCACATAAGACAAGCACTCAGGTCACTCCAAAGCAAGTACAAATATGACTCTGTCATTGTCCATGCTGGTGTGAATGACATGAAATGTACCTCCCTGGACTACATGAAAAAAGACGTACAGGAGCTCTTTGATCATGTAGCCCAGGCCGGTATGACCCTGACCTTGAGTAGCATCTTACCCTCACCAAGAATGATGCCACAGTATAAAGACAAAATGATCAATTTTAACAATTGGCTAAAGTACTGGTGTCATTCAAAGGGGATCAAGTGTCAGCCTGGGATGACATGCTCAACAAGCCACGTTGCTTCGCTAGGGACGGCTTGCACCTGTCACCCCTGGATTTTTGAATACTAGCAAAGGCTCTTGCCTCCCCCATAGTGCCTTTTTTAGGCAAGGCTCAAAAGACAAACCTGCCCCCATACACAACACAAAGAAAAAAAAACTAAGGATAATGCTGCTCAACGCCAGAAGTCTAAACCTCAAGATGCACGCACTAGAGACTCTCCTCAGTATGGAAAATATCGATATCTGTGCAGTAACAGAAACCTGGTTCAAGGCTCCCTAGAGCACCCCAGCATTAACAGGTTATACTTCATACCATGCTTTCCAGCCTGAAAACTCGGACCGAACCACAAAAGGAGGGGGAGTATCCATATTTATCAAAGATACCCACACCTCCAGGTTAGTGGCACTGCATGAAGCATCGGAGACCATCCATGTACAACTAACAGTGGGAAAAACTGCCTTTCAGTTTATAGCCTGCTACAGACCACCCTCCCAAACATAGGAACCTCACTCGGCTTTCCTGAGAACACTGGAGAATATGAAGGTCTCTCCAAACACTATCATATTGGGTGACTTCAACTACCCAAACATCGATTGGGAAAACTACTCAAGCCCAAACACCCTCACCCAATGGTTCCTAGAATTTATAAACTCAAATGCTATGGAACAACTGGTCACCACTCCCACAAGAGGGGAAAACATATTGGTCATTACCAACATGGGGTCTCTATGTTCCACACCAGAGGTATACCCCTCATTGGTAAGATCAGACCATAAACAAATCTCACTGGACATCCATATTCCGTCCCCACCCCTAGCCAAGGAAACCATGGTGAAGAACTTCTCAAAAGCAAACTTCACACTTCTCAAAACTGAGGTGGAATCCTTCAAAGCCCTGGGGCCAGTGGAAAATATGGCCCAAAATGCAGAATCCTTTACAAAAGCATTCTATGGACACCTACAGGAATGCATGGAGCATGTTATCCCAAATAAAACCAAGACTCACTCTTCCAAAGGCAGGAGACCTGTCTGGTGGACCCCGGCCATAAATAAGCTATACAACAGAAGGAGAAAGCTATTACATGACAGAGCAATCCCAAAAAGGGAAGGCGTCACTGATCAGTACTAGCAAGAAACTATGATCCCTCATAAAATCATCTAAGGCCAGCTTCGAAAGAAAAATTGTACAAGACATTAAAGATAATCACAAGGTCTTCTTTAGTTATGTCAGAAACCTGGGAGGCAACTCCCAGATATGCTCTGAGTTAGTGCAAAAATGACAAAAAATACACTGAACCCACAGACAATGCCAACATCCTGGCAGAAAGGTTCAGTGCAAATTTCTCTCCCCCTTCCCCCCCAAAAGAGCAGATGTCTATCCCAACAGGGTGTAGCCTTCCTGAGATCACAGATGCACAGGTGAGAGATGCCCTCTCCAAAGCAAAAAACACAGCATCAATGGGACCAGACGGTGTCCCGGGCTGCGTCTTATACGAGCTCCAAGAGGAACTAAACCCTCATATAAAGTCACTGTTCAATCTCAGCCTTACTACAGGATCTGTACCCAAGGAATGGCGTACAGCAACAGTGGTCCCACTCCACAAAGGTGGTGCCACAACAGACCCCGGAAACTATCGCCCTATAAGCCTGACTAGCCGGTCTGCAAAGCTATGGAGCGTATCATCATGGAAATCATAAACAAAGACATTGGGAACCTCCAGACACTGGATCCTACCCAATTCGGCTTCGTTAAGGGCAGATCCTGCCTCTTGAACCTGGTCGACTTATATGAAACAGTTAACCAAAGCCATAGATGAAGGGAAGGTATTCCACACAGTCTACCTGGACCTCGCAAAAGCCTTCAACACAATACCCCACTCGGGCATCATAAATAAGCTCACCAGCTTAAATATCAACCCCTATGTCACAAGATGGGTTGCAAACTGGCTCAGGGATAGAACCCACATGGTCAGAATAGCAGGTGCCATGTCAGACTCTAAACCAGTTACAAGTGGTGTCCCACAAGGCTCAGTCCTGGGACCTCTCTTGTTCGGTATATATTTCTCCGAGGTACAGGCTAACACGGGTGGACTATGGCTGACCAGGTTCGCAGATGACTGCAAACTGGGTGCTGTAATCGACTCTCCGGCTGACACAAGCATCCTCCAAAAGGGTCTCACAGAGACGGATAACTGGTGCCAGAGCCATGGCCTAAAGCTAAATGCCAAAAAGTGCATAGTCATCCCCTTTGGGAAAAACAAAGTGCCCACAAATTACCACATAGGTGGTAATCCATTAAGTACAGAAGAAGTAATTAGGGACTTGGGGACCCAAGTAGATAGCAATCTCTCCTTTGACAATCACGTTGCCAAAGTGGTTAGAAAGACCTTCTATATGGCCCACCTTATCATGAAAGGGTTCACATCTAGATCAAGAGAGGTCATTGTGCCCCTCTACTCATCTCCTATCAGGCCCATAACTGAGTAAAATGCCCCATTTGGGATGTACCTGACACCTTCAGCAACTGGAAAGACTCCAAAAGTATCTCACCAAAAGGATAAAGGGGCTCAAACAGATGCCCTATGCAGTTCGGCTAAAGAAACTCCAGCTCTACTCAGTTGCGTACCGCCTACTCAGAGGCGATCTGTGTCTGACGTATAAAGCCATGTCCAACCCAGAATTAATGGACATGCTTCACCTCAGAAAATCCAAATCCCTTAGAGCTACATGCTCCAGGGACTTGAACCTCAGCACAGAAATAAATAGGACATGCTGGAGGGACAGATTCATATCCCAGAGGCTCCCCTCACTCTGGAACAAAATCCCAATCCATGTTAGGCAGAGCCCCTCATTGACCCTCTTCAAGAGAAATCTTGACGAGTGGATGGGAGATCGTAAGTTTACCCCTGGGATCTCTTCTGTGTCCCTGCTTGACAGAGGTACAGTAAACTAACCTTAAAAGGGCTACCTTCTGTGACCTACTATACAGAGGAACAGTCAACTAATCTAAAAGGGTGGCGAAAGCCAAACACACTCTGGCTAGGCTTATAAATGCCCTAGGGCAGATAGCCTAGTATCAACCTATGAACCTATAAACTGTAGATGGCCTATTCACTGTTGCAGTATTCTTGAAAGCAGGGATGTCCTGCTCCAGGCAGCCCATCACTCGGACAGTACTGAAAAGCTTGAAAAGGATCTTGTTTGTGCAGTACATACTGTTTATGCTCCTGGCACAGAACGTAGGACATAAAAGGGATGTACAGACACAGCTACCCAGAACTGAATTGCCCCCAGGAGAAAACAATCCTCATAGGACAAAAGAGTCTATGCACATCCCTCTAGGAAAAAAGGCAGAATAAAGAAGAGGGGGTTGGAGGGAGGGAATGAATACTGAAACAGTAAGAGGACATCATCTACTGTTATGGTAAGATTTTATGCAACAGTACTGTCACTGCTGAAGTATTTTTTGAAAGAAGGGAGAGTAAAAAAGCTCAAAAAAAAACCAAAACAGAAAGGGGGATGGAAGGCTGGGAAGAGACCTCAAAAAAATCACATAAAATGGTCGGAGCCAAACCTGCTCTAACTCTAGAAACCATATCCAACTTATAATGCTTAGTAAAGGCATGCTTGATGATAGAATTGGTGTCCAAACTGTTGAAGAAGGCACCACAAAAGTCAATAGCCCTAGTAGAATTTAGATATCCAGGAGGACATCTTTTTTTAGAAACAGATAAACCCAAAGATGGGATGAAAGAAAACAAAAAATGAACAGTCCTAGGTTTAATCCAAATTGTACCTGAGCAGTCTGTGCAAATCCAAGGTATACAGGACCCTCTCAGTAGCAGACTGAGGAAAAGGGAAAAAAAAAGAAAGGAGTTGTACCTACTGATTTAAGGACAACTCATTTATCACCTTGGGCACAAAAGAAGGATTAGTATGAAGAGAAACCTTCTCCCTGTGAAAAAGCAAAAAAGGAGGAATGGCCATAAGGGCCTGGAGCTCAGAAACCCTTCGAACAGAAGTAAAAGCCAGCAATAAAACAGTCTTCCAGGTACAATGTTGCAAAGAAGCAGAAACTGCAGGCTCAAAGAGAGCCTGAGTAAATGTTTCCAAAACAAAATTAAGGTCCCAAGGAGGAGGAATAGGTTTTCTTGGAGGCCTAACATGCAAGATGCCTTTAAGAAATTGTTTAACCTCAAAAAGAGAAGTCAAAGGAGGAGTAAAGGGCAGACAAGCAGAAATGGCTGACAAATGGGCCTTCACAGAAGAATAGGCCCAGCCAGACTGCAGCGACTCACACAAATAAGACAGGACCAGAGGGACCTCCACTGAAAAAGGGTCCTGGTTATCGGTATGGCACCAGACCAAAAATCTCTTCTGTTTGGGCATGTAGATTTTCTGGTTGAGGGTTTCCTGGTCTCCTGTAAAACTCTGAACACGTCCTCAAAGAGGTGTTAGAAAATTATCAAAACCCTATCACCCACAATGTCAGTTGCAGAGTGGACAAATGGGGATGGATGAGAGACCCCTTGCCCTTTGTAAAGGCATCCAACCGGTGAGGTAACTTGTGATGACTGTCCCTGGTCACATGCATTAAGAGGTGGAACTAGTGCTGTTGTGGCCAAAAGGGAGTCACTACCAAGATTTTTGGGGAGTCCAGCTGAATCTTCTGCAGGACTGCTGGAAGCAGAGGAGGAGGATTGGAAAGCATAAAGAAAACCTTCACTTCCAAGGGAAGGATAGAGTGTCTATTTTCCAGGCCAGATGGCATGGCACTCTGGAACAGAAGAGTGGAAGCTACCTGTTCAGAGGGGAGGCAAAAAGATCTACATGAGGAATACCCCACCGATGGATAATGTCCAGAAACATGTCTCTGTGAAGCATCCATTCGTGAGCCTAGGTTTTGGACCTGCTCAGAGAGTCTGCCACAAATTGTGCTCTGAAGGAAATGTATACAGCCTGAAGAGTTAACACATAACTGAGAGCGACTTCCCAAGCCTGAAGCGCCATCCTGCAGAGGAGTTCTCCTCCCTGCTTGTTGACATATCACATCAATGTAGTGTTGTCTATGTACACCTTCAAGGAGCCCAGGGAGTACATGGGGTGAAAAGCATGAAGAGTCAGAGAACCAGAGCCCTCAACTCTTTGATGTTGATATGGTCTGATTTGTGATGGAGAGGCCAAAGACCCTGAACTTTCAGGTGACCAAGAGATGCCCCCCAGCCCATGTCCGAGGCATCGTGAAAAGCTTTTGAGAAGGAACTGGAGGCGAAAGGGCTGGCCTGGGTTGAGCGCGAACTGTTGACTCCACCGCTAGAGTTCCTTCTTAAGACAGGGAAGGAGAGTTGCACTGAAAGTAAGAGGGTGATGATGTTGCAGTCAAACCAACTTGAGATACCACTGAAACTTCCACATATGCAGTCTGGCAGGAGGAAGCATTGGAATAAAGAGGCCATGAATCCCAGGGCCTGAAGAAGCCTTCTGGCTGGCATGGCAGTCAGGGGAAGAAGAGATGGAAAGAAGGCTGTAAATGATAATACCTTTGGAGATGAAGAGAGGCCAACATTGGCACTGTCTGAATTCTGCAACCCAGACACACATGATCCTGAGAGGAAGACAAGACGGACTTTTGAAAGTTGACAGCAAACCCTGGATGTTGAAGAAGAGAGATGGTGAACTGCAGATCCTGCAACCAACTATTGGGAGAAGGTGCCTAAAGCAACAGGTCACCTGGTAAGGAAAATCTGAATAACCTGGAGCCTGTAGAAGCCAATCACAGGAGCTAAGCATTTTGTGAATACCCTTGGGGCAGCGGAGAGGCCAAAGAGCTAAGCAGAAAACTGAAAATGCCAGGAAGACACAGAGAAATGTAAAAAACTTCTTGTAGAGAGGGTGAATAGAGATATGAAGGTAAGCATCTTTCAGATCCAAGGACACCAGAAAAGCCTGGAGTAATAAGACAGGAAACAGTTTGAAAAGTAAGCATCCAAAAAGAAGGGGTCTTGAGAAAGGTACTGAGCCAAGACTGACCCAAAAGAGGTCTCCAAGTGCCGTCCTTTCAAGGAACTAGGAACAATCTGGAATAAAAGCACTGTCCTACTTGAGAGAGGGAGGACAGGCTGAATGGTTCCTTAATTCAACATGGACTCTAGTACTGGAAGACAAAGGGTGAGCCGAGGGGACAAAGGAACCTGGTCTAAAGGCTTATCAGACAAGGGAGGCTTCAGGGCCACAGAAATGTGAAAAGTCTTAGCAGAGGGGGCTCAGCTCCCATCCCTCCAGTCCTTGGAGGCCTGGTGGGGTTGCCTGCAAACAAAAGCAGAGCTAGAAAGATAACTTCTCTGGAACTTAGGGATAGGACAAACAAAAATATGTTTAAGGTTTTGCAAGACTTTGCCTTTCTCTTGAAAAGACTTAAACAAGTCAACAGCTTTGTGATGGACCCAAAAGATGTGGTCCTAGAAGAGGCATCAGCAGCATCACAGTTACACTTAACAGAGTGGCAAGTCTCTTGAGAAGCAGAACCTAAAAACGATAAGGCAGAAGATTTGCCATCAGAATCAGAGTGCGCACAGATAACTTGACAAATCTGAACTCCCAAGGCCAGGGCATACTTGGCCATGTTGGCCTGGTAATTAATAGTCCAAAAGGCCAAAGTAGAAGCAGTGTAAACTTTATTGCCAGTCCTCTCCCTTTCCCTGCTATCCTTATCAGACAGTAGAGGTTTGAAAGAGGCAAAAAGTTTAGAAGGTTTCTCAGAAAAAAATGACACCACAGCAGGATCAGCAGAAGGTTGTTTAAATAAAAACAGACAATCCACAGGAACCTGATAGAATCTATAAGGTTACTTAGGGGCAGGAGGGTGAGAATCAGAATACTTGGAGGCAGCAATTAATGTATCTAACAAGGTGGCCAACAAAGGAGTAACTGTGGATGGTTTAGGAATATCCACCCGAAGCAATTCATAATATCTTCTCGGAAAATCTGACGCATGAAAAGAATTACACTTAAAGAACTCCATCATCCTAGCAATTGTGCCCACAAAGGGCAATTCCTTGAAAGCAGACTTAGGGTCAGCAGACTCCTTTGCATCAGAACCATAAGATAAAGGTGAAGGCATCTGTGAAGGATAGGACAAAAACCCCCTCACCAGACAGGGAATCTCCATCCGCGGAATCTGGTTTCCTAAACCTCTTAGAAGATGAAGAGGTCCAAGGAACAGCAGGTACTGAAACCCCTTGAAGAAGCTTTGGAGCCATTAAGGCAGAGAATAAGCCCAGAGTAAACTCTTGCCATTCCCTTTGTGGATCCATAGAACAAAGAGATACATGCTTCAGTTTTTGTTGTTTCTTAGAAGGAACATTAGCCCTAATAAATACAAGAGGTTCCAACCCTTGGCGAGACTCAAGAAGAGAACCTGGAACTTCCTCCCTAACCAATATCTGTGGAACCCCTCTAGGACAACCCCTCCCCTCCCCAAGATAATTAACCGCGGTTCTCCCTTGATGTCCAAAGCAGATGCCTGCAAAGCCTCAGAGGACATGAGAAAAGATGGATCCATGCCAGCCTCTGGCGGGGTTGCGGCAGAGGAATCCAACGTAAACACTGAATGACCTACAGAGCTACTACCTGCCTCTACAGGGAAATCTGGTGGTGGCTGGATAGCCAAAGAATCTGGCCATGACATCTTGGCCTTCTTACCATGGTACTCTAGGCCAACTGTCAAAGCCACTGTTTTTTTTAAGACAAATGGCTTCATAGTGTCTTAGGCACAAATGCCTTACAGATACTACAAGAGGTATGGTCATGGAAGTGCCTAAACAAAGGTAAGGACGAACGATCCTGATGGGAAATTTGCCTCCCACACTAACATTTTCCCCTCTTGGATGACATGAGCTCTAGGTACTGATAAAAAATACAAGAACAAGAAGGAAACTTTTAAAAGATAAAATAAAAATAAAAACAACGGGCCACCTAGCTGGTGTTCTAAGAGGTCAGAAGAGCAACAAAATGTTCAGAACTGGCAACAACAACATTCGAACTGATGGCAAAAGAAGTTCTCTGTAGTTCCATCTGTATGGCCCTTTTATGCCCTACGTTCTACACAAGGAGCATAAATAGTACGTATGGTGCAAACAAGATCCTTTTCAAACTTTTCAATACTGGCTGAGTGACGGGCTTCCCAGGATGTGACATCCCTTCTTTCAAGAATACTGCAACATAGGATCATAGAAAGTTACTAGACTATTGGCCCTGAGGCCCTTATAAGCCTAGCCAATGTTTTGACAAGTCAGCACCCAAAGCCCCTGTCCAGCAGGGACACAGGTAGTCAGCACTCAAAGCCCCTGTCCAGCAGGGACACTGGTGGGATCCCAGTAGTGTATTTTCTGTTTCCCATCCAGTTATCCAGGTTGCACTTGAAAAGGGATAATGAGGTACTCTGCTTGACGTGGAGAGGGAGTCTATTCCACCGATGGGGGAGTCTCTGAGACACAAATCTGTCAAGCCAACAAGTCCTACTGATGTCACAGACCAGGCTAAGGTCGCACCGTGTGGGCTACTCGAGTGGAGCTTGACTTGCGGATATGCAGCAGTCCCATCAATGTGGGGTCCGAGATTGCTTTGTATGCCAGACAGAGGTCACCTCTGAGGAGTCTGTATGAAACTGAGTAGAGGGTCAGGGCTTTTAGCCAATCTGTGTAGGGGTACATGTGACTGGATACTTCTGGTGAGGAACCTCTGTGGTCTCTCCAGCTGCTGCATGTGCTTTGCGAGGTGCATGATGAACGAGGCACAGTACTCAACTGGCATTATAAGGGAAGAATACAGGGATGGTATGACCTCCTTGTCCCTGGATGAAATACCCTTACTTATGAGGTGGGCCATGTAGAAAGTGTTCCGTACAATGTAAGCAACATGGTGTTCAAAAGTCAGGTTGCTATCAACCTGGATGCCCACATCCTACACGACTGATTGCATGCATAGGACATTATTAATGTGAAAGTATGTGGAGATGTCATTCTCCCCAAAGGGGAGGATGATGCATTTTTTGGCATTCAGCTTGAGGCCAGGTTTCTGGCACCAGTCATTTGTTCTGGCAAGATCCTCTTGGAGGACGTCCAAATCACTTGTGGAATTTATGACCGTGCCCAGCTTGCAGTCATCTGCAAACTTGGTCAGCCATCACCCACTGGTTTTGGCCTGCACCTCAGAGAAGTATATCCCAAATAACAGACGCCCCAAGACTGATCCCTGGTGTACACTGCTCGTTACGGGTCTACTGCTTGAGATGGCTTCCCCTGTTTTGATTAGGTGGGTTCTATCATTGAGCCAGTTTGTTACCCATCTGATAACATACTGACTGATGCCTAATTGAGAGAGTTTATCTATTATGCCTGAGTGGGGAATATTGTTGAAGGCTTTAGTTAGGTCACGGTAGGCGATGTGCACAGTCTTCCCCTCATCCACGGCTTTGTTGACTGCCTCAAAAGAAGTCAAACAGATTTAACAGACATGACCTCCCCTTGACAAAGTCAAATTGTGTGGGGTCGAGTGTTTGGAGGGTGCCAATGTCCCCGTTAATGAGGTCCATGACAATCCGTTCCATGGCCTTGCAGATCAGGCTAGTTAGGCTGATGTGGATGCTCCACATTTGTGTAAAGGGAGGACAGTGGCTGTCCTCCACTCGGCTGGGACAAAGCTGGTACTCAGGCTTTGGTTGAATAAGGTGCCTAATGGTACTGCAAGTTCATACCAGAGTTCATGCAGGATGCAGCCTGGGATGTTAGCGTGTCCCATGGAGGCTGTATTTTTTGCCTTTGAGAGGGCAGTGATGACCTGTTCCCTAGAGATAAGGGCAGGGGGGCAGGTACTGGGGATGTCCTGATTTAGTGATGGGGGGACAGAGGAGTGAAGTTTTTGCTGAATCTGTCAGCCAGTAGGTTGGCTATATCCACAGCATTTGTGTATGTGGTGTCCTTGACCATCAGTTCTGAAAAGATATGGGTGCTTCCTTTGAGATTTCGGACATATGTGAAGAAGGCCTTATGACTGTCTAGTAGATGTGGTCAATTTGGACTCAAAGTTGGCTTTAGAGGATTTCACTAGTGCTCTTATTTGCTTGTTCAGGCTAAGGAGAGATTGCTTCCAACTGGGCACCTGCTCATTTTTGGTCCTGGACATAATTTTTTTTTCCTTTTGTTACATTTTGTTTATTTATTGCAGATATCCACCAGACAGGTTTACTCTTCCTTGAGGAGGATGATTTTGTCCTGTCAGATTTTCCTGAGTCCATGTGTCTATATAAGTGCTCGTAAAGTACTTTGGTGTAGATTTGAACATTGGTGACAGTTCCAACAGAGGAGGAGGGGGCTGTGAAGCTGTTTATACCATCCCTCACGGAGGTTGTAATCAGCTTTGGAGAAGTTTTTTTTGTTTGACCCTAGTTAGAGGGGGTCAGGGAAGATGCGGACTTTGAAAGTGACCCTTTATGGTTGGATCTTAACAGGGAGGATGATACAATGGTTACTCATGTTGGGTAATACCAAGTATGAGATTTTATCACCTCTTGTGGGGGTAATGACTAGCTGTTCCAAGGCATTTCAATCGATAAAATCGAGGAATCTCTGGGCATTTGAGAAAACTACTCATGCCAGAACACAATCTATGGTTGAGTAGTTAAAAGTCACCCAGGATCAGAGTAAAGGGTTAAATCTTGATAGATTTGAAGAGGTCTCGATAGGTGGAGTAGGCATAGAGTGAAACTTGGGGCCTGTAGCTAGCTATGATTTGAATAGGGGGTCTTGTCAACAGTTAACTGCACCTGGAGTGTCTCAAGTGCATCATACTGTTTGATCAGCCCGGAGATGTCTTTAACACACAATGAAACTCCACCTGCCTCTCGCAACCACAAAGGCCTAACCATAAACCCAACATATTAACAACAGGGGACTCCACTGTGAATGATGCAGAAGGACATCTGATTCTATAATCCCTGCTTGCAACATGTGAAAGAGTACCAGAGGGATCAGATTTGTTTGGGCTGGCAGGTGTGGGGTTGAGGTGGGGGGCTTTTATTTCCCCTGAAGGGAGGAGGATTTTCTTTCCAATGGCAAGAGCATGCTTGCTGGACTATTCTCAGTACCCAATGGTCCGAGACTATTTGTGGCCTGGCTGCTGGGTTGAGCAAAAGCCTGAGTGAAGGGGAGATGAGACAGGAGGAAGGGACAGTACTGATACTTTCTGTGAAAGGAACCTCTTTTACTTTACTTCCTTTGGAAATATTATCCTCCTGCCATTTTCTCTTAGTGCTCTGACTCTTGTTAGGCTGGAAATTTTGTTTATTCTGCCCTTTGAAGTTGGACTTCTTGTTAGGGAAACCTGGGAATGTGACACACTCCAGATAAGGGTTGCCACCTTTTCAGTGGTCCAAAGTGGGACACAGGAGGTGGGCAGACGGTGGGTGTGAGGGTGTGGCCAAGCACGGACAGCCTGGACATTCCAGAGAAGCAAGCTTCTGAACAGAGCCCCCCAAAAATTACACACCCATTTTAAAATGCCAGGGTTTTTTGTGATATAAAAAAAATGAGACCACAATAAATCATTTCAAAACGTTTCCCATCTTTAATGTGACCTATAACCTATACATTTCAATTGAAAAACAAACAAATCTGTTAGGGGGATATATTGCATAAGTGTGCATACCCTTAAACTAATACTTTGTTGAAGCACCTTTTGATTTAATTACAACATTCAGTCTTCTTGGGTAGGAGTTTATCAGCATGGCATATCTTCACTTGGCAATATTTTCCCATTCTTCCTTGCAAAAGCACTTCAAATATGTCAAAAGATTGCAAGGGCATCTCTTGTGCAAAGCCCTCTTCAGGTCACCCCACAGATTTTCTACTGGATTTAGGTCTGAGCTCTAGCTGGGCCATTCCAAAACTTTAATTTTCTTCTGGTAAAGCCATTCTTTTGTTGATTTGGATGTATGCTTAGAGTCATTATCGTGTTGAAAGGTGAAATTCCTCTTCATTTTCAGCTTTCTAGCAGACGCCTGAAGGTTTTAGGCCAAAAATGACTGGCATTTGGAACTGTTCATAATTCCTTCCACCTTGACTAAAGCCCAGTCCAGCTGAAGAAAAGCAACCCCAAAGTATGATATTGCCACCACCATGCTTCACCATGGGGATGGTGTTCTTTTGGTGATGCAAAGTGTTGTTTTTGTGCCAAATGTACCTTTGGAATTGTGGCCAAAAAGTTCAACCTCGGTCTCATCAGAACATAATACATTTTCCCACATGCTTTTGGGAGACTTGATGTATTGTTTTGCAAATTTTAGCTGGGCCTGGATGTTTTTCTATGCAAGAAAAGGCTTCCGTCTTGCAACCCTACCCAATAGTCCAGACATATGGAGAATACAGGAGATTCTTGTCATACGTAGTACACAACCAGTACTTGCCAAAAATTCCTGTAGCTCCTTCAGTGTTGCCGAAGGTCTCCTGACAGCCTCCCTGACCAGTTTTTGTCTCGTCTTTTCATTACTTTTGGAAGGACGTCCAGTTCTTTGCAACTTCAATGTTGTCCCCTATTTTCTCCACTTTTTGATGACTATCTTCACTGTGTTCCATGGTATATCCAATGCTGTGGACATTTTTTTGTACCCTTCTCCTGACTGATGCTTTTCAACAATGAGATCCCTTTGATGCTTTGTAAGCTCTTTGTTAACCATGGCTTACAGGACTACACCCTTATATATATATATATATATATATATATATATATATATATGGTATATGTATGTGCATGTGCGTGTGTGTGTGGGTCTGTGTGTGTGTATTTATATATATATATATATATATATATATATATATATATATATATATATATACACACACACACACACAGATATACATATATATATCTATATACATATATTTATCTACATATACATATATATATAGTTACATCTATATATAGATATATATCTATAGATCATCTATATATGTATCTATCTATATATATATGCATATATCTATATATATACATATATATATATATATATATATATATATATATATATATATATATATATATATAGGGCGGCACTGTGGTGCAGCGGTTAATGCTGTCGCCTCACAGCAAGAGGTTCTCCGGTTCAATTCTCGGCTGGGGTGCCTTCTGTGTGGAGTTTGCATGTTCTCCCTGCGTTCGCGTGGGTTTCCTCTCACATTCTAAAGACATGCTTCTGGAGTGTTTCTCCCAGGGCCTCCGCTGAAAACAGGATCTGTGGAACCTAGTCGGACTTTCCCGGTCAACAAATGTTAAATAAATAAAAAAATAAAATAAATAATATATACATGCACATACATATACCATGTGTGTGTGTGTGTTTATATATATATATATATATATATATATATGTATATATATGTATATATATATATATATATATATATATATATATATATATATATATATATATATATATATATATATATATATATATATATATATATATATATATATATATATATATATATATATATATATATACACACACACACACACACACACATATATATATATCAATGGGTATAGGACACCTGAACAAAGGGACATAGTGCTGACAGCCAGGAGATCAATGTAAAAATGTTATTTGTTAATTCAATGTTTTTACATCAATCTCCTGGCTCTGGCTGTCAGCACTGTGTCTGTTCGATCAGGTGTTTCACACCCATATATATATATATATATATATATATATATATATATATATATATAAAACACATACATATACACAAACAGACACTGGTATGAAGACATTAGAAGAGGTAAGTGTGATAGTTACAAGAAAATATGAACATCATTCCTGTCCATTGAAAAGAAAAAGCATCTGCCTTCCAAGCCTTTGTGCATGGAATCCTAGTACCGAAGGACTTTTGTGAACAGAGACAAAAAGACCTATTTTAGGTGTTACCCCACAGATGGATTAATTATTGGAAGAACCCCTGATTCAATTTCCATTTGTGAGGATCTGTCCAGGTCCTGCTCGGCTGGTCTACCAAGCAATTTTACTATGAAACAGTGTTAAGATACCTGTAGAAGGAGATTTTGCTTTAAAGCTATACCTCAGGCTATCATGGCTAGTCTGCACAGACGGAACAATCTGGCTCCCTCCTTGCTTATGTGCCACATCACTGTGGTGTAGTATGTAAACACTTACAGAGGTCCTGGACACCATAGATGACTGAGAGAGTTGAGATAATTTACAAGTGCCTAGATCTTTTTATGTTTATGTGTTTTGGTCTATATTTACTGTTGTAAAGGCCCTGGAGTTTTCTCCCTATAAACACAATCCCCCAAGCAAAGTCTGAGGCATCTGTTGTGACCCCCTGTGCTGGAACTAAGAGGGAGAATGGGACACCTGGACTCTGTGAAATTTGGTGTCTCTACCAAAAACTCTACCTTCTCACAAACCCTGAACTTGGAACATGAAATATAAGGGGAAATTGATGATATACAGATTTCAGGTACCACTGGAGTTTTCTCATTTGGAGCCTGGTATCATAGATGCTATGAGACATAGGATTATGGGTAATTCCCTGGCTCAGACAGTAGCCCGAGTGGAAAAATTCAGGCAGACACCTTGGTACATTTACTTTTCCCAGTGTAAGAAAAGCTCTTTGAACTGATATGTCAGGAGATACCTCAGGAAAACAATTGTGGGAGGGAGGCAGACAAGAACTTTGTAAGCTGTCCTGGAACCCCAATCTATGTAGGAGATCCCTCAGTCAGATTAGAGATTCCTAAGACTTTGAAAATGATTCAGCAAAGATAAGTAACTCATCTAAATAAGAAAAAATATGAGTACCTTCCAATCCGCAGTAGGCTATCACACAAGACCAGTGTTGTGCTGGTTACTTATAAAAGTAGTAATTTACTATTACTAGTTACTTTTCAGTGAAAGCAATATATTACTATTACTTATTACTTTTCTAAAAAAAATTATACATTACTATTACTAGTTACTAACTAAAGCAACACATTACTTTTACATAAGCATTGTTTATCAGTTATAATACTGAGATTTACTCACACAAGTACATGCATATAAGTGTATTATTAAAATTGTATACACAATTTTTATTTAGTTTATTTTACATTTGTTTACATAGTCCAACTGGATAGCGGAAACCTGGGGAGAAAAGCTCCAAGGTAAAAATAATATAACATAAATCTTGATAAACAAAGTTTACAGGTTCTGTTCAGCTATACACATAATATAATCACACAAGGATGTAATTTACACAAGATGAAAGGCCTAAAAAATGCCACAAAGTTAAGGTATGAATGAATTAGAACACAAACATAGAAAGAGTACTAATCTGGCATGGAACAAGGACACAGCCAGTGTGATTTAAAATATTGTTTGAGACTTTTCTTGAATTGACTTAGGATGGGTTCTAGAGTAATATCAGCAGGCAGTGAGTTCCAGGTTTTACCAGCATAGTTGGCAAACAGAGAATCACCGGCTGAATTACTGATTTTGACAGTTTGTACTAGCAATCTGTCAGAGGAGCGAAGTGGTCTGAGGTTGCTGTAGGGATTGATAATACTTTTAAGTGCAGGTGTGCTTTCTGGCCAGTTAAGTACTTTATGTGCCACTAAAAGCCGTCTTGTATGGCATGCCGGTGGCGAATTGGGCAATGTGATTATAACAGCTAGAGAGTTTATTACGTTCAGTTTTGCTTAAGTTGGCGAATAAAGGGGAAGCATAAAGAAGAGTTGAAAGAAGATGAGAACGTGCAATGGCAATTATAGCAAGTGGAGTTAGGAAAAGTTTGATCTTATAGAGTGAGCCAAGTTTTTTATTGATGGTTTTGATAGTTTGACTGACATGCATATTGAATTTGAGATTATTGTCTACAGTAACACAGAGAAGCTTTGTGTAGGTGTCTGGGGAGAGTATGGTACTGTTGTTAGATTTTATAGCGAAGGATGATACAGTGGACCTGTGAGTAGGGGAAAAGAGTAGTAGCTTTGTTTTATTGGGATTTAAGATCAGGTGACAAGCAGTTAGCCAGTTTTCGACTGTATTAAAAGTGTTCTCAGATAATATTTGTAGATCAGACTGGGAGGTAGCAGAGCAAATCAAGGTGGAGTCATCTGCACATTAAATGCATTTTGCATCTGGGATGACAGTGCAGAGGTTGTTGATCAATATGGAAAACAAGAGAGGTCCGAATATAGAGCCCTGTGGAACTCCCAAGGTGTTGGGTAGGAGGTTAGAAAGTTTGTTTTGCCAAAGGACGGCCTGTTGTCAACTGCTCAAATAGGAATGGAACCACTGCAGAGCTTGAGTATCTAAGCACATAGTCTTTAGTGTGTGAATTAGTAGTTGGTGATGAACCACATTGAAAGCTTTGGAGAGATCCAAAAAGAGGGCAGAGGATAATTTGTTATAACTGCGGATATTGTTTATGACATCAGCGAAGGCAAGGAGGAGACAATGACGATGATGAATAGCATTTAACAGTTAAAAAAACTCCAGCAGATCAGTCTTTATAGCTGGGCAGCACAGAAGTGCAGTGGTTAGCATCATCACCTCACAGTAAGAGGTTCTCTGTGTTCACGTGTGTTTATTCTTGGTGTTCTTGCTTCCCCTCACATTCCCAAGACATGCTGTAGGTAGACTGGACATTCTAAATTAGCCCTAAGTGTGCGTGCACGTGCCTCCTGAGGAAGCTGAGAGTGCTGGGCTGGCAACTCAACACTGCAAAACTCTACTGCCACTTGTTCTGCAGACTGATGAGTCACAAATAATAGTTAAACCAAACCATACACAGCCAGCAGCACAAGACCTACAAAAACCTATCACATTTTGTCTATTTTCAGCAACAAAAAATTGAAACCCAAAAAGAATTTTAAAAAGAACATAACAAAAGATTGTCAAGACAAAAGCTGGTTGATCATAGATCCACCTGAAAAGTCCTGCTTGATGCAGTGGGTTGGGACTTCTGGTGTTAAACCAATGAGTAGCGAGTATGAGTCTGATTGATGGCAGTATGGAGAACCAATGCCATTTATTATACAGCAAGGTAAGGATAACCAATGCCATTTATTATACAGCAAGGTAAGGATATGATCTATAGCAGGCTAGAATTGTCCCAGTGTTGGGGATGTTTAAGTGGGTGTGAGTCCCACAGTACCAGGGCAGGGCCAGAGTCTGGTCATCATTATCTTTCACCTCCTTGCAGAGCTAAAAAAAGAAGTAAATTATGTTCCAGACTAACTCTAATGACCTATTATGAATCATACTTTTCAAAATGGAGACATCAAAAATTTGGACAAAGGCCCACAAAAAGTAGGTACAACTGGCCAAAAAATCTAGACACTAATCAACATAACATTTGCATGTATAATAATGTAACTCCACCCACTGCAATGGTATTGTGGGATACCAACATTCAAATACTTGCGAATATGTTCTCCAATTTAACATTAACTCTGTAAATATACATTCACACAGAAACACCAGTTAAAAGTCCCTTTACAGCATTAACAAAATATATTAAGGGTAGTAGTACGCGATACGCATGTAAAACACTTTGCATTATACTTTCTGTCCTACCACACTTCTAGCATATACACACTGATGTCACATTTGTTGCACCCTTACATAAATTCATTAAAATAACATACATCTGTAACATCATATATAAAAGAACTGTGCACTCTATTAATCTTAATAGGAAACTAAACTCTGTCAAAACAATCAGTGGTATAACAAGCCACTGTTGTTGTCAATATGTGGGTATCAGGTCAATCTGATCAATGGATAAAATAAATATGAATCGGAAACCTTCTGCTCTTGTACTTATGTAAATATCAATGTGCATTAGTAGGTTTTGTAAACAAATCTGGTAGCTGCTGATGCTGGGCACTGACTCATAACCTTGAACTGTCGCCAAAAGGCAGGACACTGGTCAATTGACAATCCTCCAGATTGTCTGTGAGTATATACAATATGACATATGTATTTGTGTGTGTATGTGTCTCCTTATAGACTGGCACTGTACCCATGATTTGTTTGTTTACCTTGCACCCACTGCTTGCTATGAGGGGCTGCTACTCCCTCACAACACTGAATTGGTTAAATTAAATATCAGAGAGTGAATGAATAAAACAGTAAAGTAATGCTTCTGGAATGCATAAAATAACTAAATTGTAAAGCAGTAGTGTTGTACTCATACATGTACAAGCTGTAGCAGTATTGTTCTTTAAGAGTACAGCAATGTGTGCTTAAAATAATACGTTAAAATATTGTAAAAAGTTTCACAGTAGAATGTGACGCACCGTTAAATGCCTTGTTTTATTAAGCAGCACATATAATACCACATAAATGTAGTGAAACAGCTGTGTTCAACACTGAAACGTGATGGCAAACATTTGGTTGGTAAGATGTGTATACCATCATCAAAGGTGTGGTATCTTAGGGAATTAAATGTATTCTGTGGTATGGTTATCTCAGACTTTAGCATGGGTGCAGAGGAGGCCCTTGTTGTTTGCAGCATTCCTCTTTGATAACTGCATCACTTGGTGTTTAATGCAACATCAAAACAATCTAAAGTAACAGCTTTTAAATATAAAACATAATAAATTGGTAAAAAGTCTTTCAGCTTTTCCCAGTTAGGGGTCGTCACAGCAGAACTCCAGTCCGCTAATGATTGGCAGTGGATTTTTACGGTGCCGAGTTGCCAGCCCGACGCCCAACCTTCAAAGAAGGCACGCCCATTCAGGCACGCACTTACCTGCATATCTTTAATGTCACTCGACTGCGGGGAGGACATGCAGACTCCACACAGAAGGCGCTCCAGCCGAGAATCGAATGGGAGAACCTACTTTCTAAATTCTGCAGTACAATACCTCTCAACCTCTTAGCATAAGACATCTGGTCAAAGACTAGCATAATGGGAGGACTAAGGCCAAAAAATAGGGACAGAATTTAAAATATTGCTCTTATAAACTTAGAAAGCTGTTAGAATAACCAGATTTGTGGTAGTATGCATTTTATAAAGGATATGAAGTCTGAAATATATATACATGTTATTATTTAGTGACTTCAGTCTTCAGTGATTGACCAGGAAACAGGTAGTTATGTACTCACCATAACGGTCGATGTATGTGGTCCATCTCGCCTCACATTCTTTAATCATGGGTTCGGAGCCGAGAATCGGCTCCGACTCGGCCAACTTATTTTCTAGCACGAAGTCTCTTAATTGGCTGGGCTAACCCGGTATCCCAAGATGCACCTCGCCCTAGCCCCAGATCTAGTTTGCAGCCATCCCAATCACACCCCACACACACAACTGCCACTGGAGGGAGCTCCAGCCTGAAAGGAAAGAAAAAACAACTGACATTGAAGTGTTCTCAGAACCAATTTTCCTCCAAATCCTATAGGAAGGGGGCAGGTGGGAGGGTACGTAAGAATGTGAGGCGAGATGGACCACATACATCGATCGTTATGGTGAGTACATAACTACCTGATGTTATGTGGTCCTATCTCGCCTACATTCTTTACTCACGGGACAGCGTCCCCAGCACCTCTATTCTGGGCGGCTCATAGGAAAATACTCCTGAGAACTGTGGAACCAAAGGAAGCCCAGCCCCTAGAAGCCACGTCCAACTTGTAATGAGTAATAAAGGTGTGCGGAGAAGCCCAAGTGGCCACAGCACAAATATCATCCAATGAAAGCCTAGCACGGTATGCTATTGATGTAGACACTGCCCTGGTAGAATGAGCTTTAACAGGAAAAGGTAAACTTCTGCCTGCTAACGAATAGATAATGGAAATGCAATCTTTGATCCATTTAGAAATTGTGTTCTTGGAAATATGACAACCTGTTCTGTTTTCTGAGGAGGACACAAACAGTTGATCAGACTTCCTAATATGCTTAGTCATGTGTAAGTAGAATCTTAGTTGTCTGTGCACATCCAACTGGTGAAACCTAAACTCTGCTTTATTGGAAAAGTTCAGAAGGAACACTGGTAACTCGATAGACCGATGCAGATTAACGGTGGATGACACCTTTGGAAGGAAGGATGGATTAAGTCTCAAGGAAACTCTGTCCTTATGGAAGGTCAAATACGGAGGCTTAATGGACAAAGCTTGAATCTCTGATACTCTTCTGGCTGACGTAATGGCTATCAGGAAAGCCGTCTTCCAAGATAGAAATTTTAATTCACAGGTGGCAGCAGGTTCAAAGGGTGGTGAAGTGATGGCTTGTAACACAAAGTTTAGATCCCATGGCATGACAGGTTCTGAAACCGGAGGGTGAAGTAACCAGGCACCTTTCAAGAAGGCCTTACAAAGTTTATGGCCCATAAGAGAAGGCTCGTAAGATGTATGAAAGTTGGAAATTGCAGCCAACTGCACCTTAATGGTAGCAGGCGCGGAGCCCTGTCGGAAAAGCATGGCTAAAAAGTCTAAGACCGACGGAATTGGGGCTGTGAAGGGGTCCAAACCTTGGGCCTGAGCCCAAATGGAGAATCCCTTCCACTTGCTGGAATAAATCTTTCTGGTGGAAGACTTATGAGATGAAGACAAGATGTGTACCACCTCAGGTGAAAAGGAATGTCGTCTAACTATTGATGGAAGTGGAGCAGCCAGGCTGTCAACCTGAGGGTTCGCAGGGAGGGGTGGAGTTGTCCTGAGATATGAATCAGTAGGTCTGGCACTGGGTTCCAGAGTCCAAGGGCCATCCCACTGCGTACTGCTGAAGAAAGGAGAACCATACTTGTCGAGGCCAGTGTGGAGCAATTAGAATCATCCTGCTTCCCAAGGATATGGCTTTCTGAATCACTCTTGGTAACAGAGGAAACGGAGGGAAAGCATAAATCAGACCGGGGGGCCAATCGTGGACTAGAGCATCCCTGGGTGACTCCCCCTGTGGGGGGATCAGTGTGAAGTACTTGCTGCATTTGGCAATGAGAGGGCTGGCGAAGAGATCGCAGCAAGGCTGACCCCACCTGTTGAAAATTTGAACCACCACTCGGTCGTTCAGGGACTACTCGTAAGGCATCAGAATAGCTCTGCTCAGCCTGTCTGCTATCACGTTGGTCTTTGCTGGAATGTGCGTTGCCACTAAAAACCGTTGGGAAGACACTGCCCAATGCCACACTCGCATGGCCTCTCTGCAGAGGGGATAAGACTTGGTTCCCCCCTGCTTGTTCAGGTACCAGACCACGGACATGTTGTCCGAGTGAACTGCAATCGTTCCCCGAGGAAGAGAGCTTTGGAGTGCCCACAACGCTAGTAACACCGCTCTCATCTCTAGAACATTGATGTGCAGGTGTACCTTGTGATCTTGCCACATGCCTTGGACAGTCCTGCCAAGATAATGCCCCCCACCCCATCTGGGAGGCATCCATGGTCACCGTGGCCACTGGAGACATAGGAATCAAGCTCCTCCCTTTGTCCAGATTGGTGGAGCATAGCCACCAGCGGAGGTCCTGTTTGCACCGTTCCGTGAGAAGTATCAAGTGGGAAAGAGGAAGTTTCTGAAAGGACCATTGGGCCGAAAGGAGCCACTGTAGGATCCGCATGTGTAACCTGGCTAGAGGCACCAGAATGATGGTGGCAGCCATGGATCCCAGGAGCTGGAGAACTAACCTGGCCTGAACTAGGGGCAACAATGCGTGAATCTGAGACTGCAGCACTCTTATCCTCTCTCTTGTGGCAGAAAGGCCCGCATTTGAATAGAGTCTAGCTCGGCGCCTATAAAAACAACATGCTGTGAGGGCAGCAAGGCAGACTTTTCCCAGTTCAAGGTAATTCCTAGTTGGTGACAAAGTGTAATGGTAGCCTCCCTGGCTTGAATAAGGAGATACCTGGTGGGGGCGGTGAGAAGCCAGTCGTCCAGATATGGAAACACCTGGAATCCCCAACGTCTCAGGTGAGCCGTCACCACTGCCAGACACTTGGTAAACACCCTGGGGGCTGTGGTGAGACCAAAGGGCAGGGCACGAAACTGGAAGTGACTGGCTCCCAGCCGGAAGCGTAAATGAGTCCTGGATGCCTTGTCCATCTTGATGTGGTAGTAGGCATCCTTGAGATCGATGGAGCACATCCATACTCCTTTTTCCAGCAAGGGAAAGATGGACTGAAGAGTGACCATTCGGAACCTGGACTTTAGAACGTAGTGATTCAATCGGCTGAGATCCAGAATGGGCCTCAGGTCCCCTGTTCTTTTTGGCACCAAAAAGAGTCTTGAGTAAGTTCCTGATCCGATATGGTCTGAGGGGACTGGTTGGATGACTCCTTTTTCTAGCAGCTTTGAAACTTTTAGTGCTGCTTGATCCCGTTGACTACGTGGAACATCCGGGGTTCTTTTGACTGGAAGGGGTGTTGATAAAAAGGGGATGGTGTAACCTCGGGTAACTATTCGAAGCACCCAACGATCCTGGGTGATGCTTTCCCAGGCTTCTGGATGCAACGAAATTCGGCCCCCGACTGGCTCCGGAACAGCACAGTCGGGCAACGCCTCAGGAACGCTGAAAGGAAGACCCGCGAAAGGAATCGTGGTCTCCCAAGTTGCGGGGGCCTCCTCTGCCTCTAGGACGGCGTCTTCCAGAATAATTTCCCCCTCCTCTGCCTCTGGAGGAGGACTCACCTTGAGCAGCAGGGAAAGACCTCTGTGACTTCTTGAACCACATTTTCCCTCCTCTCTGAGTCTTGGGGTAAGGCCTAGAAGGAAGAGAAAAATGGGCCCCTATGGCAGATAGGGTCTTCCCCTCCTGTTCGCATCTGGTGAGGGTGTCTTTCACTTTGGTCCCGAAGAGTGAGGACCCATCAAAGAGGGCGTCAGTGAAGGAAGACTTAAAGGCCTCCATGAAATGACACAGGCACATCCAGGCTTGCCTTCTGAGAGCTACACCTGAGCTAGCTGCCCTACGCGCCCCTTCGGCTGCATAGGATATGAGCCTCATGGACGAGTTGACAATGGAACCAAGGGTAGACAACTGGGCATTAACAGTCTGCGCTACCGCCTCAGTCATGTTACCCGTCAGAGTGTCTCCTAGCTCCTTAAGGAGATCTCTCTGGAGCCGAGTAAAATGACAAAGATAATTCAGCGACCGCAATGTAAAGGTCGCTGAAGACAGGGTACGCTTCCCGTACCGGTCCATACTCCTGGACTCCTTGTTAGGAGGATGAACGGAAGAAGAAGCCTCTGCAACTTCCTGCTGAGTGGCTGCCGCCACCACCAAGGCATCTACGGAAACCCCTTTGGTCAGGAACTCTTTCCCCAGGGGAGCAGAAAGAAAGTTTTTGGACGTCTGGGCACCGATTCCACGGAATCAGAGGTCTCCCACACCCTTCGACAAATCAAATCCAAGAGTTCATCGAAGGGTGGAGACACCCAGGAGGCAGAGGGTTGAGCTCTGAAGGCCTTGAGGAATATCGACTCCTCCTCAGAGGGGGTCTTGGAAGGCCAGTCGCCTCTCTGTCTCAAAATCTCCAGGATGTCGGAGAAAGAGACATCATCGGAGGATGACTTAGGGGACCCCTCAGACTCCTTGAGGTCGGTATCGGAAGTGAGGGACTCGTCCTGGGAGTCTATGTGCTTCCTCTTGCATAACTTCTTTCTAGGGGGCTCCTCAGGCACCGATCCTGAGGGGCCCTCAGAAAGTTGGGGACCGCTCATGGGGGTATCCTCAGACCTTCGGGCTCCGCCATCCACGGACAGGGGTGTGTCAGAGGCTCTAGCCGGGGTGTAGGGGGAAGGAGTGACTGATCCAGATGATGTAACTGACGATCTGGCCAGTGCGCTCCTCAAGGCCGCGAAGGCAGGTCCCCCCGAATCCGAGGACCGACCCGTCTCCGAGACCACAACCGGAGTCGGGGTTCCCCGAGCCGAAGCACCGAGAGGGAGACGCGGAACCGACAAGAGTCCCGAGGTATCCCCCTCAGGTCCGACTGAGGAAACCAGAGTACTGAAACCAGAGGACGGAACCGACATGGTTGGAGCAGACGCTGGCTCCGATAAACTCGCAAGGGGTAGTGGAGCCGACACGAGAACATCACTCGCCGCAGAGCACTCTGGCTCCGACGACACAGGGGTGCTCGGAGGAGGAATCATCAGTACAAGAATAGGGACTGGCTCCAGAGCCGACTGGGCCGGAGCCGAGAACAATTTTGCTAACACCGGCGACTGCAGGAGTTTCTGGACCACCCTATCCACATCCAAATCAGACAGCCCTAGAGGATTTGGAGGAAATAGAGGGAGATCGGGATCTCCTACCCGGAGACTCAGGCCTAACACTGGGTGACCGGCTCCGAATAGGTTCCAATAATATCGGGGCCGTGGTCGACTCCAGTACAACGGATACCTCCTGCGGCCCCGAGGACAATGGAGCCAAGGAGGCAGTATCCACTTTCGAAACTTTCTCCGGGGGCTCCGAAGAGACAGATGGAGCCAGAGATCTTTTCTTGGCCTTGGAAGTCTTAGACTTAGTACTAGAAGAAGAGTCTAAGGACACTTCAAAAGAAGGTTTAAACAGGCCCTTCAAAATCAACTTAACTTATTTTTTACTTTCCTGCAGTACCCTCGGGCTAAAAGGGTGGTAAAAACTGCAGGACTCTTGCAGGTGAATAGCAGCAAGACAATAAACACAGATAGAATGCCCATCTGTGATGGACATCTTGTAGCCTCATTTAGAGCATTTCTTAAACCCAGAGGGTTTATGCTCTTTCTGCTCTTTAGACATAATAGTACACAGCACCCACTCAACATGCAACGACAGACACGAGAGGAAGGCGGGAAAACCAAACCAAGAACAACCAAAGAAACTCTAATTTAAATGTTTCTTTGGTGCAGCAAGGAATCTAACTACCAACCAACAAAAACACAATTTTACAGAAAAAATACACCGGAGAGGACTAGGTCCTCTAATTTAAATGGGCCTAGCCCGCCAAAAGAGGGATACCACAAAAAGAAAACCACAACTCGCACACACAGTACACTCGCAATGAAAACTAGCTATTAAAATAGCTTTTTACTAGAAACAGACTGCTAAATACTTATGAAAGGTATAGAAAGGGTACTTAGCCACAGCCAAGCGAGACCACGTCCTAACTCTACGAGCGGCAAACGAGATCTGGGGCTAGGGCGAGGTGCATCTTGGGATACCGGGTTAGCCCAGCCAATTAGAGACTTTGTGCTAGAAAATAAGTTGGCCCGAGTTGGAGCCGATTCTCAGCTCCGAACCCGTGAGTAAAGAACGTAGGCGAGATAGGACCACATAACATCCACAAATTTTATGAGAAACAGACCAAAACTATGAGAATGAATCTGGACAGTTGAGAGGTATGGTATGGTACAGACAGACATACACACCTTCACTCTTCTCTTGCACACACATCTACCTTATTCTCTGCTCTCACACAGCCACACATTCATACACATGCCTACTTTCTGACACAGTAACACACACACTATCTCTCATACGAATGGCTAGTTTAAATTACATAGACACACACACACACACACACACACACACACACACACACACACACACACACACACACACACACACACACACTCACACTCTCTCACACAGAAAAATGAATCACCAGTTTAACTAACACACATACCTGTACAGTTGTACACTCATACACTCACTCACACTTTGGCATGGCTAGTTTAAATTCCACAGTAAGTGCGGAATGGGTTTAAGTCCACAGCATGCATTAGTAGTCACACTAGAGTTGAAGTTGCTGCCTTCCAGTCTTAAAGCAGAAGTTAAATGCTGGATTTAATGGCTGCTGCTTTTACTTTTTATTAATGTTGCGACTTAAGATACCTAGTAGTTACAACCTTTAATTATAGCACATACGTCTGTAGAGGACAGTCAAAATATTTTTCCCATTCTTCCCATGGACTTAACTTGCATGGCTCTGTTAGTTTGTACAACCTCTACAAGCTGCACTTATGTTATTCTAATGCAACACCACGCTTGTGCAGAATTCTATGGTTACATCAGTCAAGTACAACACTAATTATTATTATTAGTTGACTGCAGTGTATTACTCTCTCTCAAAAATGCTTTAACTCTTAATATCCTTCAGAAAATATACAGTAACGCAAAACGTGTCATTATAAAACTTAAAGTTTATAAGCACCCTATTGAAAAATTGTTCCTGATTTCAGACTATTGTCCCCCTCCACATATCATGTTTGGTTAATGGCCATGTTTAAATTTTTTTGTGACGAGATGCTGAGCGGTATACGAGTTCTGTAGGCTACTGGCTCAAACTGTTTCTTTACATCAGGGAAACATTAACTCACTAACATGACATCCACCTTACAAACAGTAGGATAATATGTGATCGTACCTACCAATTATTCCTAATTTTGCCTTTGTTTTTTGTCCTGCCTCTGACAAATGCTTGATTTTCTGTTAAATTGTTGAGGATTTCAACAATTCAGTATATCTTATTGTTCAAAATGCATACTGACACAAAATCTGTAAGTGAATTAGAATAATAGATGCCTGAATCTAAATCCTTATACCCCTCATCCGGCATTACCTACATGTGGGTCATGAAATCAATGACATCGGCAATTGTTCCTGTAGTCAGTAAGGAGTAGCAAATGGTCTTCCTAAAGGTTGAAGATACCGCCATCACGGGGTGTTTTATTTATTTATTTATTTTTTTTATTGAAGCCTCTTAAAAGTGGGATAGTTCCGGTGCCCTTGTCTGCATGTCAAAATTGGGATTTAATGGGGCCAATCGAGAATTCGTGGCACCCCATTATTTTTAGCCCAAAACCAGGAAATGCTGAGGAATTTGGTACAGTTGAGAGGTATGTTATGAATGCTACGTGCTAAGAGTTGTGCCGACATTATGTTGTAATTTTTTTATCCAAATTGCCCCTCAAAGCCTCTATTACCTCCTAACATCTGATTACTATCCATGGCCCGGAAGTTTTCTATCGCTCTTTAGGGGGTGACATTGCCCATGTTGAGAACCACTGGTTTAAGCAAAAGTAACTCACATTTAAGTTACTAGTTACTAAAAAAGTAACATATTACTATTACTTAGTTACTATTTTGAAAAAGTAACTAGTTTTATTACTAGTTACTAGAAATTGCAATATATTACAGTAATATATTACATACTGTAACATATTACTCCCATCATTGCACAAGACAGACATACTTGGAGCAGTACATAGAAGAAAGGGTAATACAGAGAACTGATAATGTGATCTAGACACAAAAACATATGAAACACAAACTCTGGGTCTACAGGAATCTGATTATGTCCATTTTTTAAATCGAAGGTTAACAGAAAATTCAAATGGGGAATAAGGGGCAATAAATTATGAAGTGACAAAATTTTGAATTTGAGCACTATCACAATCCAGCCAAAAAGGAAATATCCAGAAATGGTGGCCAAGAATCTTTTTTCTTTGGGATGTGAAACATCCCTGAATAAAACCCTTCTCCTAATTGAGGAGAAGGATCAGTTTCTATCACTCCCTGGGACAGCGTATGCTGAATGACAGGAGGAAAAGAAGAGTTTGGTCTGGAGATGATGAGGGGAAATCTACTGGGAAGGAAGAAGAGTCTCAGTTTATCATTTGTAACCTTGATGGATTACTCTCGGAACCCAGCTGGCAAATTACCTGTTACCAAAGAGAGAAGTGACGGTTTAGACTGCCTGGAAGGATTAAGAGACTTCCAGGGTGGAAGGGGCGAAACAATCCTTCATACAGTCATTCAGACTTGTTAGACTGTCCTTTGCTCTGGGGGTGCTTGCTTTCTTTTTTGAACCACCCTGACACCTGTTGTTAAACATTTGCTTAATAGTCGCTTGCTAGGCCTGTTTATTTTTGCTTTTTACAGTAGACTGTAGAGAGATCATTAAATCCCTTGCCAAATCTGAAGGGCTGAAAAATACGACAGATCCCTTAAACCAACTTACCCTACTCATCACTCTAAGGACCTCTGCAGCAGAAGGTCCAAAAACTAAGTATTATCCAAGGGAGAAATTAAAACTTCATTTTTTTTACATTTTCTGTGAAGTTTTGAGAACACAGAAAGGCAAACCTACTCATAAAAGCTCCAGTAGCAGCAGCCCTGGAAGTGGCATCAGCAGAATCATATGCATATTTCAAACAGTGAGATGAGACACAGAAACAACCAAATTATGCAAAGCAGACTTCTCCTTGGAAGAGAAAACAATTGCCAAAATATTCCTCATTTTCTCAAAACAGGCAAGCACGTAAATCTGAGCTTGACAGTTCAGAATTCTAAACACAAGTGTTGCAAAAAAAAGTTTTTATGGTACGCGTACTATCCTTCTTAAATGCCATAATAAAGCTTCAAGTAAAAAGGAAAGATGCTGCCTGATGCATTTTCAGATATCAAAACTTTCAAAATGAAGTTAATACTTATTTAAAACAAACAACAAAAACAAATACAGCCTTCCCATCCCTGTCAAAAGGAGAGGAATTAGTATTAAGTAAAAGTTTAACAGCAGCTGGGGATTCTAAATTAACAGTTGCTTATTCAGATCTGGGATGAGTGTATAAAAAAATGTGGAACTTAAAAAATATATATATCTGCTTTTCAGCGGCAGCAGGCTGGCTATGAGACAAGTTACAAGCTGTGAAAAATATCCTCCTGCACTAAAAGAAAAAAAGAGGAATTCAATCAGAAATTACAGTTACAATATATCATAATTTCTTAGAGAGTGAGAATCATGTTTTCCCACTGAAACAACTGACTCATTCTTGAAATAGCTTCAGAGAAACAGAATCCTTCAAAGGGACTAGCCAAAGCCACACACTCCTCAGACTCTGAAACAGAAAGTTGTGTGTGGGGGAGCAATCTGTCCCTTCAAAATCATGCTGAGGTTCAAAATCTTGAATCTCTTCAGAAAATGAAGAATCTCTTTCTTTTGTCAGAAAAAAAACATAGTAGAAAGGCCAACAGCCTGATAAAGCCTGAGCTAAGCCCAATAAATCACTTCTGTCCAAAGTAACTGAGACAAGAGAAGAAATTTGCCTAAGTTTTGTTTTCTTTTTGCCAAGAATTTCTAAAGATGAAGACAACTCACTTTTACTAATGAAAAAACTGCCTAGTGATCGGCGTAGCTATCTGGCTAGACAGAGTGACATTCCCTGCCCCTTTTTCCAGAACTGACAATAATGGCTCTCCCGTGGCTACAAGGAGCAATCCTACAGCTGCAGAGGGCATGTCTAACACCCTGGCCCACAGAGTATGCAGGGACTACACCAGCAGGAGCATGGGTAAAAGGTGAATGGAACCACAACAGGTACTTGTGGCTGAGGTGTCAAAACTGTTTTAACAATTTTCTTTTTTGTGGCTGGAAGAAGGAAGAACCAAGGAACCAGTAAGCTGCACCATGGTTAAGCCAAAAAAGATGTCCGATTCCTGGGGCAGCAGTAGTCAGCAAAACAGGTAAGTTGTAGAATGTAACTTCCTCCATTAAAACATGCAACCCAACCCCCAAAAATAAAACAGTTTAAAATTTGTTGAACAACTTTGTAAAATAAAATGAAAAAGTGATGCACCTGTTTAAAAATAAAGTCACATGACAGTCATTCAAAACACTTTTTTATGAAAATTAATATTTTAAAGCTAGGGAAAAGTACAATTTCTGTCATAAAAAGTAAAGTAGATTATTCCCCCTCAAAAGTAATTTACCTGCTCAGCGCTGGACCAGCTTTAGTGGACCTTCAGTCCTTGAAAGACTGCAAGAGCAATGCTTATTATAAAGCTTCAAGATAAAAAGGAAAGCTCTTTTGCATTTTCGGAAATCTAAGCTTTTAAAATGATGCTAACACTTATTAAAAAAAAGTGTAACAGAAAGGTACTTAACTTTTCTGCTTTACTGAAGTACAGTTATTTAGATAATTTGAAGAATCCTAGTCAAAACAAAAAAATACGGAGGTAACTAAATTGCTTCAGTATGAATTTACATCAAAATTCACTGATGATCTTTCCAAATTAAAGACGATACGTCTTTTACAGAACACATTCACAGATGATAAAGAAGATATTTGTGAGGATCTGCACATAGAAGTTGCTGAATTACATACAAATAACTCATTGAGAGGTGCATTCAACTCCCAACACCAAAGATTTGAAGGCATATGACTCTGCACTTCCAGAGCAAACCTTTGTCAAGTAATGGACTTTACAACCCATATGAGTCTTTGCATATAACTATATATGTGAACAAACATACTGTCTTATGAACTTCAGAAAGAATAAGCTTGATTCAGGATGACAGATGAACACTTGCATCTGTGGATTGTAATGCCAAATCTAAATGCATACATTGAAAGACTTGCAGTCAGTATACAGCCTCCCAAAAATCTTATGAAAGAACAGCAAGACATTCATTCTCCACGTCTTGACCACTAAAAGTAACAGCAATATTGTTCTGAGACCTAAGAAGAGTAACAACAGAACAGGAACACTCGTCAAGGGGCATTACATTCATCCATTGACAGTGAATATTAATTAGGTTTTATTTTTATGTGCAATGATTTTTTATCCTTAAAATGAAGGCTTCCCCCCAAAAAAAACGTTTATGATGAAGGCAGAGTTTTTTTAATTGAGAGACTGACAGTAAACTATCCCTTTACTGAATCTGAAGTACAAGACTTCCCAGTTTCTCATTTGTTGGGAGAGCTAGATTGACACAGTGATGCAACAGCAAAGCACAATACCAAATTCAGATGTTCACTGACAAACCCCTTGAGATAGAAGACTAATGCCGGCATACCCCAAGATGAGTGAATGACCACACAACTCCCACCAAAATATCAGGCAGTAAAGTAAGCAAGCAGTGCATTTATCTCTACTACTCGAGGAAAAAAAAACAGAATTAGGCTTCAATTTATCAGCCAGGCCCCTTATTAGGCATAACCAAGAAGACTGCATGGCCAGAGGTACCAACAGTAAGAACACAGTAATTACATTAAGAATTAAAATTACTTTTATAAGTTCTAATTATAGATTATCTATTTGTTCATTATTTGATAGACAGTGCCTTTGTTAGCTGATGGGCATTCATTACTACAATTATGATTTCACATTAACAAAAAATCAAGATGATCTTACCTATACTTGTCATTTTAGCAGACTAAGTTTTTCACATGCCTGCTGAATGGCCAGATTGAAAAATTAAGTACAGTACACCTGGAAAAACAATTAATGTGAGTCCACTGAAGAATTTGTTAAGTGGTTCTCACACTGAAAATGTTACTTATTCTTGATGTACACTATTACGGACAGCCCAAGGTTTATTAAGGCTTATTACTATTAAGGACACTTAGTAACTCAACAAAAATAACAGTGCACCTGTATGTACCAAATGAAATGTAGTTGGCTATTTTTATCCTGGCTGCCCTTTAAATTCTGATACAGCAAACAGTGAAATTCAAAAGGAAAAATATGTTAAAGGAATAAATGAAGGAAAAAAGCTTAGAAACTAGGGCATGGTAACAGTTATTCTATAGCATCGATTCAGAAACTGGGGTCCGTATGATGAATTCTAGGGGTCCGCGGAGTTCCACTTTACTATTCTGCAGTCACTGTGTTGAAAAATAAAAACACAAACGCACTTCCCTTTCGTGTTTTCCACATTTGTGGCTAACTAGCTGCTTTATTAACTTCCGTGTTTGAGGCTGACACAGAATGAGTGATTACTTGCCTTATACAGTGCCGATGTTTTCTGTATGGCAGTTGGAACTTGGAGGGAAAATTCAACAAACTGTTACTTTCCCTCCAGTCAGTCAGTCAGTTACTGTAGCTGTGTGATGCTGGTTGGATTCTCTCTGCAGTGCTGATCGATAGAAGACTTTTTAAGGTATTTTCTTTTTTTTCTGTGAGGCTGCTTCATATTTCTCAGCTGTATACATTTTTGCCTCATAGTTTTGGTGTACCTCACATAAAACTGATTTTTTTTCTGGCAAATCCATGACAAGTTATTGAGTACTGAAGCCAGCAAATATAGTGTAATGGAGTTTGTATCCTTTGGGAAAATTCATAGCAATGCAAACTTTGTAAGCCTGTAAGAGCAATATTTAAAAGTTCTTACTTTTGGTACTATGTTCTCCACATGGTCCAGTGTGTGTGTGTGTTTGTTTCTCATAAAACTGTGCTTTTTCTGGCAAACCTCTGGCAAGTCATTCAGCACTGAAGTAAGAAAATAATGGCAGACATTTCAGTTTTATAGTTCTTATTCAGAAAATTAGTACTAATGCAAAACTTGTTCTATCAACTTAAGTTTGTAAGAGCAATATTTAACAGGTGTTCTAGTTTTGGGACTATGTTCTCCCATTATTTGTGGCTTTGTCCAGAGCACATGGTCTTGTATGTGTGTGTGTCTATGTGCATGTGTAAGTAAGAGGGAGAAAGGTTTGTGTGTGTGTAAGAAGGAGAGAAGTGTACGTGTGAGTTAAGAGCTCAACAGTGTAGCCCTCAACTGCATAGGTTTTCACAGAAAGTCCAGATTTTTGGTTCATAATTCTTTGTCTGTTTCTCATAACATTGTGCTTTTTCTGGTAAATACCTGGCAAGTCATTAAGTACTGATGTCAGAAAATAATGGCAGACTTTTCAGCTTTAGAGATCATATTCTTCAGAAAATTCATAGTAATGCAAAACTTGTTTTTCTATCAACTTTGTTAGTCTGTAAGAGCAATGTTGAACAGGTGTTCCTATATTTGGGACTATGTTCCCCCATTATTTGTGGCTTTGTCCAGAGCACATGGTCGTGTGTGTGTGTGTGTGTACACGAAGGAGAGAGGTGTATGTGTGTGCGTTTGAGAGGTCAGTAGTATAAGCCCTCAACTATACAGGTTTTCGCAGAATGTCCAGATTTTTGCCTGTTTCTCATAAAATTGGGTTTTTTCTGGCAAATCCCTGGCAAGTCACTGAGCACTGATGTAAAAAAATAATGGCAGATACTTCAGCTGTACAGTTCATATCCTTCAGAAAATTCAAAGTAATGCAAAACTTATTTTTTATCAACTTTATAAGAGCAATATTAAACATGTGTTCCTATATTTGGGTCTATGTTCCCCCATTACTTGTGGCTTTGTCCAGAGCACATAGTCGTGTGTGTGTGTGTGTAAGAGGGACAGAGGTGTGTGTGTGTTTAAGAGGTCAGTAGTATAGCCCTCAACTATACAGGTTTTCGCAGAATGTCCAGATTTTTGCCTCATAATTTTTTGTCTGTTTCTCATAAAATTGTGCTTTTTCTGGCAAATCCCTGGCAAGTCATTGAGCACTGATGTCAGAAAATAATGGCAGACATTTCAGCTTTAGAGTTCATATCCTTAAGAAAATTCATAGTAATGCAAAACTTGTTTTTCGATCAACACAGAAATAATGAAATTAAATAATATTTGGAAGTACCTTAATGCACTACTACTCATTCTAGAAATTAACTCCAGTGCATGTTTAGCTCATCAGACAGTTTTAGAAGCTGGAGTCTGTTTAAAGTGTAATCCTTTACAAATAAAACTAATTTCTACAATTCAAATATTGCTTTAATATTATTTATTAATATTAACAGAATCCAAAATATAGGGGTCCACGAAAATATTTCCTTTATCAAAAGGGGTCCTCCAGCTTCAGAACAGCTGGTCTATAGTTATCTTAAAATCATCAATGCGAGAAATGAAGAGAACACAAATAAAAAATAACTGGAAAAAAGGAAGCAAGAAATGTATGCACTTATCATAACAGAGCCGTAAGAGAAGGTTCATCCTTCATAAAAGCAGGACTATGGATGCTAAACTCTATCCCTCATTCCTAAAATGCCCTACGGTGTCAAATCTTTCCACATCAGAGGTTAGATGTGCTAATGGGCTGGAAACTTGAAAGACCAGGAACTCAAGACTAGCTGCACCAATGGCTGGGAAAGGTGGAATGGAACATTAAAGAGGAAGAAAAAAGAAGTTATGTCTTGCCATAATGTTCTATCTGAGCTGTTCATCTTCATCTGTCATCACCTGTGGGGTTCAATTCCAATCCTTCGGAACCAACTTGGTTGTTTCTACAGCTCGTAGACTCTCAAAAACATCTCGAGCATATCTCTTACCCATAACGCTTAGGGAGATTACCTCAGATCAAGTTTGCCGATAAGTGAATGAAGATGTAAAAATAAATTAGATATACCATATCTGGAGTTGAATTATATTCCAAAAGGAAAAATCTCAGGTGAACGTTCTTTACCCCAGGAAATCAGGTAGGGGGACAGAGGGAGGGGAGTTGATGAAGATGGACAACTGAGATGGAACTTTATGGTAAGACATAACTTCTTTATCAGAAGTTGTCAATCTTCATTCTGTCACCATCAGTGGGATAGAGTCCCCAGGTACTTAGAACCCTGGGTGGACTCAAGGAATGATTTTCCTGAGCACCAGTAACCAAATGATGCTCTTCCCCTACAGACCAGGTTTAATTGGTAATGAATAACAAAGGTACGGGGAGACGCCCAAGTTGCAGCTGCACAAATGTCATCCATGGAAGTTCTCGACTGGAAGACAGCAGAAGTAGCTACCGCTCTAGTTGAATGCGCTTTTGGTGGTATAGGTAAAGAAATAACGCTTGTCCTAAAAACAAAAGAAATACAGTCCGAAATCCACTTAGCTACGATTGCTTTGTTTATAGGCTGTCCCAATTTAATATAAGAGAAGGAAACAAACAGCTGATCAGTCTTCACAATGTCGTTGGTCCTGTCAAGGTAGATTCTTAGCTGTCTGTGAACATCTAACATATGTAATGTGTACTCCCCCATGTTAGCATAATTTGAGAAAAACACCAGAAGGTTTATGCATTGATTAAGGTTGGTTTCAGACACAACCTTAGGTAGAAAGAATGGGCTGGTACTGACAGAAACTCTATCCTTGTGAAAAATCAAATATGGCAGTCAAGACAAAATTGCCTGAATTTCCAAAATTCTTCTAGCCAAGGTAATGGCGACTAAAAAGACAGTTTTCCAGGATAGAAATTTTAGATCACATCTAGAGGCTGGCTTGAAAGAGGGTTGTGTCAGAGCTTGCAGCATCAAGGTAAGGTCCCAAGGAGGAGTAGGTGTTAAGAGGAGAGCACCTTTTAAAAAGGCTTTACAAAGTCTATGTCAAGCAATGGATGATCCATGGAAACCACTGTGAAAATTAGAGATGGCTGCCAGCTGGACTTTAAGCATAGAAGCGGAAGCACCATCTTTGAAAATAGAAGCTAGGAAGTGAAGAATTTTGTGGCTTATTGCTGAAAAGTGATCAAGGTGATGTAAGGAGGCCCAATGAATTAATCTTTTCCATTTACTTGCATAAAGCTTGCAAGTAGATGGTTTATAGGATGAAAAAAGTATGCGTCTAACTGGAGAAGAGAGCATATTATGCCTGGCCACTAATGGAACTGGAGATAACAAGCTGTCACCTTGAGAGTTATAATGTCTGGGTGATTGATGTCTGAGTGTGACAGGAGGACCGGAAATGGATCTAGAATCCAAGGTCTTTGTACCACATGAGGCCATAGGAAAGGGAAGGAAATTTGCCAAGGCCAAAAGGGGGCAATAACGCTGACTTTGCTATTCAACTTGGCTGCTTTCTATAGAAATTTAGGAATTAGTGGGGTCAGAGGAAAGGCATAAAGGAGACTGGGTGGCCAATTGTGAAGAAGAGAGTCCCTCGGTAGTTCCTCCCTTGGAGGATGAGAGCAAAGTAGCTGCTGCATTTGTTGTTCAGAGGGGAGGCAAAAAGGTCATTTGCAAGGCTGGCCCCATGTGCGGAAAATCCCTTCCGACACGTTTGGGTTGAAGGACCACTCGTGAGATAGAAGGATGCACCTACTCAATTTGCCTATCACACTGGACTTCCCCGGAATATGTGCTGTGATCAGAAAGTGGTTGGATGAGATCACCCAAACCATACTCTGAGGGCTTCTTGGCATAAGGGCTAAGATCTGTTCTGGGTCCCCCTGATTGTTGATGTACCAGACCACTGACATGTTATCTGTCTGAATCGCAATCATCCTCTAGAGGCAGAGAGTCATGAAATGCTTGCAATGCTAATAGCACTGCTCTCATCTCTAGAACATTTATGCGCTGAATGGCCCCTGATGGGGACCAATTGCCTTGGTCTGTCTTTCCCTGGCAACCCCCCCCCCCCCCAAAATGGGAAGCTTTCATGGTCACTGTGGCCTTTGGTTGAGTGGGAATGAATGGGCACCCTTGTAGGACATGATTTGAATGAATCCACCATAGGAGATCTCTTTTGCATGTGCTGGTGATTAATACTGGCATTGACAAGGGATGCTGAAGGATGGACCACTGTACCTCAAGTAACCATTGTAAAATTCTCATGTGAAACCCAGCTAGGGGAACAAGAGTTATGGTGGCCACCATTGATTCTAATCTTGAAATATTAGTCATGCTGGAACTCTTTCTTTGTAATAGTATATGGACTTGAGTTTGTATAGTTCCCAATCGAGACGGAGGGTGTGAGGGGATGGAGGTTCTTGTGTCCAACACTCCTATAAAAGTTAGATATTGTGTGAGATTTGTCAAAGTTGATTGTGATGCTTAGATGGTCGCATAATTGTAGAACTTTTTGTTTTGCTGTCAGTAGTAGTTGCCTGGTAGTAGCTGAAATGAGCCGGTCATCTAAGTATGGAAACACACAGAATCCTTGCAGTCTTAAGTAAGCTGCTACTACTGCAATGAATTTGGTGAACACCCTGGGGGCTGTGGTGAGACCAAAGGGCAGAACTATGAATTGGTAATGACTGGCTCCCAGCCAGGAGCGAAGGAATCTTCTGGAACATCTGTCCATCTTTATGTGGTAGTGTGTGTCCTAAAGATCTATAGAGCACATTCAGTTGTCCTTTCCTAAAAATGGAAGGATGGACTGAACCATGACCATACAAAATTTGGTTTTTCGAACAGATTTTTTTCAGTTTGCTCAGATCCAAAATCGATCTCCAGTCCCCTGTCTTTTTTGGCACTAAAAAGAATCTAAAGTAAAATCCAGATCCTATTAGGCCTGATGGGATTTTCTGGATGACTTTTTCTAGCAGCTTTTGAATTTAAATAGCTGCCTGTTTCCTCTGGCTGGGTGGAACATCAGGGTATCTCTTTGAACTGGGAAGAGAAAGAGAAAAGGGAATAATATGCCCTCCAGAAATGATTCTCTGCACCAAAGTATCGGATTTCTTGCCAGGCTTTTGGGAGCAGGGATAAGCGACCGCTGACTGCCTCCAGAGGTGGACAATCTGGCCTCTGTTCAGGAGTGCTGGAAGGGTATTCTGAAGAAGGAATCTCAAAAATCCTGATGTTGTGGGCCACCTCTGCAGACAGGGCAGCATCTTCCATTATTGCTCCTCCCTTTGCCTCTGGGGGAACCTTTACCAGGTGTAGACTGGGCAGACCCCTAGGAATTCCTGAACCACATTTTGCCCATTCCTCGTTGGGTCCTAGAGAAGGACCTCTGAGGAGTGGAAAAATATACTCCTACAGCAGAAAGGGCCAAAAAGGAAAGAGGAGTCAAAAGGTGCATTGAAGACTTGAAGGGCTCCGCAAAATCACCCACGTGCATCCAGCCATGCCTTCTAACGGAAATGCTTGAACCCTCTGCTCTTGTCATTCCTTGAGCAGCATGAGAAATAAGTCTCGTGGACGAAATGGATGCCAGGGTAGCCAACTGAGAGGTGACCGAATCCCATACCTCTTCAGAAACAGCTCGTGAGTATCTGATAGCTCCTTTATCCGATCTCTCTGCAATCTCGTAAAATGTGCCAGGTAGTTCAAAGAACCTAGGGCAAAGGTTGATGAAGCACAAACTTGCTTCCCAAATATATCCATCACCCGTGACTCCTTGTTGGGGGGATGGGATAGAGGAACTTTCTTCTGTTAGCTCCTTTTTTAGTGGCTGGCACTACCACCATGGCATCTACAGGAACTCCCTTAGTCCAAAAAGGCTTATCCTCTGGGCCTGTGATAATTTTCTCTGGTCTCTTACGGAATGGTTCAGTGGCATCAGGGGCCTTCCACACCCGAGAGGTATATTCGATAAGCTTCTTGGTAGGTGGAGATACCCAGGAAGTAGATGGCTGGGTACTGAAAGACTGCAGGTACAGTTATTACTTGGTCAAATGGTTGAGGGACTTCCACCTCTCTGCTAAAGTATTTCCAGGATGTCTCCAAAGGAGACATCATCAGGAGGTGATCTGGGGGACCCTTCACCCTCATTTCATTTTCATCAAAATTCATGTCTTCTGTGATGGACTCTTCTGGAGAGTCCAGTTGTTTCCTCTTGCACAATTTCTTCCAAGGGACCTCCTAAGAGGGAACATCTGGGGAGGTTTCAGAAGAAGGAGTAACCTGCTGGGTAGCCTAATGTTGTAGTACCCGCTGACCCTGTGGAGGGGTTGGTTGATGCTCCAGACCCAAAATGGCCAGGGACAAGCTCCAAGGAGGAAGGAACCGACCTGGTATCGGAAGAAGCCAATGCTCTCTTCATGGCCTCAAAGGCTGACCCCACCAGAAAAGAAGAGGTGGTCCAGGTCCCAAAAAGAAGACCTTTGCTCCAAAGACCCCCCCCATCCCAATGAAGTCCCCATCGACACCAAAGTTGGACCTGAACTCTTCCATGTTGATTCACTGAGACACCGGGGCTGCTCTGATAAACTGGGCGCAGACCCCAATGACTCGGAACCAACTGCCAAGCTGCGGCCCCAAGAGGACTCCGGTTCCGACACAACCAAAGTGCTCAGGGCAATCAGTTCAGAAAAAAAGGAGATGTTCGGTCGGTTCTGGAATGACTGGAACTGAAGACTCTAAAGTATCTGTGGAGGTTAGAGGAGGAGGACTGGAAGGGGAAGTGGAAGGTGTCAGTGCCTGTTCAAAGGGGGAAGGAACCGGAGTGCCGAATACACCTTTGGCCCAAAGTATCTTCATCACCAACCTCTCCATGTTGACTTCATTGAGACATCTGGAAGAATGGATGGAGACCACAGAGGGGGACTTTGGTCTATCTAAAAATGGAGACAATGGCCTGTCAATAAAGGGGTCCACTGAAGGTGATTACTGGGTCCTTGGAAGTGAAGTAAAGGGAGAATACAATTGTTCTGGAGCAGAGGAAGGGTTCAGAACTAAGGAAGCAGAACTCAGTTCTGAGGTATGCTTCAGGGTCGAGGATTTTTAAACTGGCTCCGATGTCATCTTTTTTGGGCTTGGCACCGAGGAAGTATTCGGAAATGAGGTAGAAAGTACAGTTGTATACCTACCATAACTGTAGATGTTCGAGTGTATTCACTGTTGCAGTCATTACAATTGGGTTATCCTGCTGGCAGGCTACCCGCAGTCGGCCCGAGTTCTAAAGTCTAGTTCCGGCGTCGGTTGCTGTCGCCTCCTCCCTGACATCAGTGCGCCAGGGGTATAAAAGATGCACCTGATGCCATTTTCTTCAGTTTTTCTTGCCCCAGATGTCAGGTGCCCCTAAAATGGTAAGCTCAAAATATGACAATAAGCATGCATACACAAAAAACAACTTTTCCTTCATCTATAAGCAAATACACCACATAGGTTGTATAGAATAGAAAAGTACAGATAAGTCCCAGCAAGACAAAGGGGGATGGAGGGAGGGTAACCCGGACTGCAACAGTGAATACACTCAAACATCTACATTTCTTGTAGGTACACAACTGTACTATGTTCATCGTGTTTCACTGTTGCAGTCATTACAATTGGGTTGAATCCCAAAGCTAAGGTTGGGAGGCTGGTGCTAAATAGGATTAGGAGAGGCAATCACGCCCTGCAGAACTGCAGTGGCAAAGCCTGCCCTGGATTTAGAATAGAGAGGTAAGTGATGGTGCTTTGTAAAAGTATGCACTGAACTCTAAGTTGCAGCCTCTAAGATGTCTTTGGTTGGTACTCCTCTAAGGAAGGCTGTTGAAGTGGCTGCTGCTCTGGTTGAATGTGGCCTAATGCCCTTAGGCACTGATTTGCCATGCTGTGAATAGTAGAAACGAATGCAGTGGCCTATCCACTTTGAAATAGTCTGCTTTGAGATAGGCTTTCCTTGTGATCCTGCAGCATATGCCACTAGAAGTTGTTCAGTCTTTCTGAAAGCTTTGGTTCTGTCCAAGTAGAAGTGTAGCTGCCTGTGAATGTCCAAAGAATGCAGAAGTCTCTCACCCTTATTCGGTGGGTTTGCATAAAAGGTAGGCAAATTAATTGTTTGGTTAAGGGCCACAATGGACACTACCTTAGGCATAAATGTAGGGTTTGTCCTCAGAGAAACCCTGTCAGGATGGAAAATGATAAAAGGTTCCACAGCCATGAGTGCCTGTAACTCTGAGACTCGTCTAGCGGAGGTCATTGCTAGGAGCAGAGCTGTTTTCCAGGATAAGAATTTTACACCAGCGGCAGAGGCTGGCTCAAACGGAGGCAGTGTGAGTTTTTCCAAGACATAGTTGAGGTCCCATGCAGGTATTGGTGCTCGCCTTGGGGGTCTTATGTTTTTGGCCCCTCTGAGGTACTGTCTTAGTAACGGATGAGAAAAAAATAGGTGGTTCTGTATTGTAATGAGCTGAAATGGCAGAGGCATGAATTTTAATTGATGAAAAGGAAAGGCCTTTATCCAGCATCTCAGTTAAGTATTGCAAAATCTGAGGAATATTTGGAACAATCGTGTCAATCCCTTGTGCCTGGTTCCAAGCACAGAATCTCTTCCATTTTTCTGCATAAGATTTTCTGGTGCTAGGCCTCCTGGCCTCCAAAATAACATCCATCACTGCTTTAGAGAGAGGTGTGTCTTGAATGGCTACATTATTCGCCATGCTGCCAGGTTTAAGGTCCTGAGTTGGCTGTGCAGTATATGACTGTCCAGTTGGGTCAATAAGTGAGGAATTTGAGGTAATGTCCAAGCTGGGCCTTGAGACAAGCTCTTTAGGATTGGGTACCAGTGCTGGCTGGGCCAGTCTGGGGCAATCAGTATAATTTTTGGCTTCTCTTGTCTGACCTTGAGGAGTACTTTGGGGAGGAGAGGCACTGGAGGAAAGGCATATACTGTTAGGTTTTTTCCAGCTGAAAGATAGAGCATCCACTTTCCACACTTGCTTGTGATAAGTCTTTGTGCGGAATCTCTGTAGTTGGCAGTTGTGAGGGGAGGTGAATAGGTCTATGTCCAGGCATCCCCAGTTCCTTGTTATCATGCTGAAGACTTGTGGATCCAATTTCCACTCATGGGGGTCCATTAGGTTTCTGCTTAGTTCGTCTGCCATAGTATTTCTCCTTCCTGGCAGGAATTATGCTTGCAGATGTACTTGGTAAGTCAATGTTGTGTCCCACAAGTTCATGGCTAGTCTGCAGAGGGGGTAGGAATGTGTGCCCCCCTGCTTGTTTATGTAACCACGACTGTAGTATTGTCCGTCTTTATCAGTAGTGGTCCTGGATGAAGTAGATCCTTGAAGGCTGTCAGAGTAATTTGAACTCCTAGTATCTCTTTTTGATTGATATGTAGATGCATTTGACCTGCGGACCATGTGCCCTGAATACATCTTCCTGCCATATGGGCCCCCCAGGCATAATCTGATGCATCTGTTGTCAATGTCTGCCTGGGTGTGGGGGTAAGGTGAATGGCTGTCCCGTGTTGTGGTGACAGGCTTTTGCCCACCATCGAAACTCCTGTTGTAGGCAGGGAATGAGGGTAATTATTGTTTCCAGGCTGTGGCAATGTTGAGTCTAAACACTTTTTAGATACCACTGAAGTTTCCTCATATGCAGTCTTGCATATGGAATTAGCAGAATGCAGGATGCCATGAAGCCCAAAGCCTGCAGAATTTTTCTTGCAGATAACTGGGTCTTTGTTGCCAACATTTTGAAATAAGTAGTCAGTTGCCTTTGTTTGTCTGGCGTGAGATAAGCCATCTGGGCAGTTGTATTTAAGCTTGCACCCAGGAATATTTTCTCTTGACAGGGTACAAGTTTTGATTTCTTTTCGTTTACGGTGTACCCCAGGCCTGTCAGTAATCTTTCTACAAACGCCAGGTGCTGTAGTAGAATGTCCTTGTTCTCTGCTTGAATAAGGCAGTCGTCCAAGTAAGGATATATTTGTATTCCTCTTTGTCTGCAAAATGCAATTACTGGTGCCAGGCATTTTGTGAAGACCCTGGGCGTAGTAGATAAGCCAAAGGGCAGTGCAGAGAATTGGTAGTGCATTGAGCCAGCTATGAATCTGAGGTATCTTCTGTAAGATTGTCTGACTGGGACATGCAGGTATGCCTCTTTTAGGTCTAAAGTCACAAGCCAAGCCTTCTTGCCCAGCATGGGCAGAAGCTGCTGCAGAGTTAACATTTTGAATTTTGGAATATGCAGGAATGTATTTAGTATAGACAGGTCCAGAATTGATCTCCAGGTTTTGTCCTTTCTGGGCACCAAGAATAGCCTTGAGTAAAATCCTAGTCCCTGCTCTTGCTGTGGTACTTGCTGAATAGCTCTCATGTCCATGAGGGATGAAACTTGTTTTTGTGCCTCTGCCCATTGATTGTGTGGCAGGTCTGGCATACCGTTTGGCCTTGGCAGGGTGTGAAAGTGGAACCTGTAGATTTGAGATACGATATTTAACACCCATTTGTCCTGGGTGATCATGTGCCAACTTTGTGCAAAAAGTGCTAGTTTTCCCCCCAAAGGAGCTGCCAGAAGATAAGTGCTTGGTGCTGGCAGGGGAAAGTCATTGAGACTGTTTCCTGTATGGCTGTGATTTTTCCTCTCTGCTTTTGGAGGTAGAAGCACCCCATTGTTTAGGCCTGTATGAGCCTTGGGGCTGTGATCTGCCTCTGGGGTGTCTGTATCTGCCTCTTTGTGGCCTGTCTGACACTGGAAAAGACCAATTCTTTGCAGGCCAGTTCCTGCTAAATCTGGGAGGCTGTACCTGTAAGAAATCCTTGACTGTTTGCATAGATTTAGCTTTGTCCTCCATTTTCTTCAACACCTCTCCTGCTTTATCACCAAAGTATCATGTTGTAATGGTGCATCTAATAGTTTTGCTTTAACATGATCAGGCAGATTCTGTTCTTTTAACCAAGCATGCATCCTAATGACAGAACCTGTAACAGCGGCCCTGCACGAGGCCTCTAGAGAATCAAAACCACATTGCAAAGTATGCTTTCCCACATGTTCAGCTGCATACAATAAATCCTGCATTTCTTTGTTTTCTGCACATTCTGAATTTGTCAACATTTTCTGTTTAAGCAGTGACATAAGGTATTGCTGATATTTAAGCATATGAAACTGACAATTTAAAGCTCTTACAGCCAAAGTAGCAGAAGTATAAATATTTTCCCCCATCTGTCCAGGGCTCTTGAATCCCTATCAGAGGGGATAAGGTTTTTTGCAGTGGAAGCCTTGACCCCATTTGGGACCCTGAGAGACAGTTTCTGGGTCAGCAGCAGGGTTTTTATAAAGAAATTTATGTGAATCAGGAACCCTGTAGTATCTGTCTGGCTTAACAGGAGCTGGTGGTTGTCAGGCGACCGACCGGACTCAGAAAATACAACATCTACACTGTCTAAAACAGGAGGAATAGCAAGGGGCCTGTGCTGAGGTAATAAAAGGAAGTCTCTGAGCCTTTTCTTGGATTCTGAGTAATCTTGGCTCTCTCAGTGGAAATGCTCCCTCATAGTATGCAGGGTCTCCCCAAAAGAATAATCCTCAGGAGGAGAGGCTGAAGGGACAGATTCTTCAGCATCAGAATCCTCATAGGGAGGAAGAGAATATTCCTGTTTAGAAGAGGAATCAGAGGAAATGGAAACCTGATCTGAAAATTCATATTCTTATCTCTTGCCCAGGCCTCTTATCAGGAGGGGGATGGGAAACCCCTGATCAAAGTAATTAGGTCATCGGCCATTTTAAGCATTTGTTTTTTAGGCATGGAGGCCTGTCCAGGAGAATGCTGTACTTGTTTCTTTGTCTTTAGAGCTGCTTTAGTCTTTGCCTTCGAGACTGAAGTTGGTTTTACATATAACTGTGTAGGGCTGAAAACACCCTCAGAAGCCGATGCCTGCTCAGCGTCTCCGGACCCATCTGAGGGAATAGTTTCAGTGTGTCCAACACCTTGAGTTTCCAGCGGCCTAGTCGGCTCCATGTGGGAGTCGGAAGCGGCCTGTGGCTCTGAGGTAGCGGGCGTCAGGGGCTGTGAAAGCGTCTCACTGAGAACCGGCGAACCGGTGACAGGCCTAGCGGAAGCCTGGTCGTCTGTTTTGGACCTCGGATGCCTGTCCTTTTCTTTTTCCTTGCGCTTTTTGTAAACTCCGGTAGTTGGCTGTTCCGACGGCATTATATAATTGAATCTTCTGCCAAAGTAATGAAATGCAAAATCGTACCGACGCTTAATAGTGCGTTGGTTAAATCTAGCACAAAACTGACAGCTAGCAACGTCGTGGTCAGGGCCTAGGCAAGGAATACAGTAAGAATGAAAATCCTTATGAGGTATTTGCTTCCCACAAGAAATACAATTATTAACTTGTTCTGACATCGGTCTGGAGCAAGAAAAAAGTTTCCCCAATTGGGGTACTTAGCTTTAATGAAGACTTCGGATCTGAAATTCGAATTTGAAAAATTCAGGAGTCGGCCGACCGGCACTTGCGAACTGCTTTTGCTTCGGGCACCGCGCGGCAAGAAAGACTGGAGAAAATGGCGTCGGCTGCATCTTTTATAACCCTGGTGCAGTGACGTCAGGGAGGAGGCGACAGCAACCGATGCCGGACCTAGACTTTGGAACTCGGGCCGACTGCGGGTAGCCTGCCAGCAGGATAACCCAATTGTAATGGCTGCAACAGTGCAACAGTGAAACACGATGAACATCGTTTCTTCATCTCCAAGGATCTAGAGGAGGAAGAAGCAGCAGCATGTCCAGATTTATGTTTGGTCTTGTCTGGAGATCCAGATATGGCCTCCCCAAATGAAGGAGGAAGAAGGTCTTTCAGAATAAGTTTATTCTTTCTATCTACCAATGCTCGGTGACTGAAAGTGTGGCAGACAGTACAGTCATCTTGCAAGTGCAAGGGACACAGACAATATACACATAGTGAATGCTGGTCAGAAAAAGGAATTTCATGACCGCATTTAGAACATTTTTTGAGATCAGGCTAAGTGTTCTCTATCAGCCTTCTTAAAGAGAAGTTAGCAATGGCAACACCCCCCTACACACACACTTAGAAACAGGAAAAGGAGGGAAAGGTACCAACAAGAAAAAAAAAATCCTTTTCTGGCCTGTTGACTTTTTTCTTTTGGAAAAGATTTACCAACAATGGTTAAAGACTTACCAAGTGGTAAGTGGGGAGCGTAAGGGATACCAGCAATGGTACAAAAGAGCTACCCAATGGTAGTCAGGAGGGTAGAGAGTTAGAACAAGAAAAAAAAGTCTGCCTAAAAAAGGACTGAAGGTTATAAGAAAGATGCGATTGATGAAAAAAAAAGGTTTCAAACAAGTTTAGAAGGGAAAGGAAAACATTTTAAGCAAAATATTTGACTTAATTGTAAGGCTAAAGAGAGAGATGGAGAAACCATGTCTGAAGCTGAAAGCAGAAAACGAGATCTGAGGTAATCTCCCTAAGCATTATGGGTAAGGGTCATGCTTGAGAGGTTTTTGTTTTTGAGGCCACGTGCTATAGAAATGGCAGAGTCGGTTCTGAAGGATCAGAACCAAACTTCGCAGGTGATGAGAGAACAAAGACTGACAACTTCAAATCTTTAGTTATGTACAACCAGAAGAACACTCTTTTCATTCTATAAGTCTGATACAACTGATGGGTAACAAACAAGCTGCTTGTTGGATTCAGTTTAGCCTTTGACAGTGTTCCCAGCCTTAAATTCCAACGTATAATGCATGAGTACGACAAAGGCTAACATGGTCTGCTTTATTTTCTAAGGTTTGTGTGCCTGTGTTTTTTGATAAACACCCCCTCAAAAACTCTGACAAACTGACTAATGTTGATTGTAATTTAATAAAATGTTTGCATATTATATCCAAGAAGAGCTTCAGACTGGCCTGTCAGTACCTCAGGAAGAAGTGAAAACTTGGAATGGGATGGAAGGAGGAATATTGTACTGGACAGAGTTGGATGAAAGGGATCCATTATGATAAGTACATAACTTCCATATCCTATTTTATCTGGTCCATCTGATCTGACTGGTTTGTCAGAATACTAAGCTACCTGAATGCCTTGGTGGAATCATAAGAAGATACCTTTAAACTGTGGCTCGAAGAATGCTCTAATTCTGGAAACTAAATTCAGTTTGTAGTGTTTGGCAAAGGTATGCAATGTGCACTATGTTGCTAAAGGACAAATTTTATTGACTTAATAATTCTGGAAAAGTCTGTGGAAACTGAAAGAGACCTTGTACAATAAGCCCTAGGCTAAACTGGTTATAATGTGTTCTGTGAGGAAAAAGCAAAGGAAATAAATGGACAGGGTTATCTTAGTCCCTTTTTGACCTAGCTTACTTGGGGCAAAGGAAATGAACTGGTTTCCCTTTCCTACTGCATTTGTCCTATGGAGGTAAAACCTGAGCTACTTTTACACATTTAGTGTATTGAGGATGTACTCTCCTTTGTTAAGAGTGATTAGGAAAGAAAAAGTACAGTTGTGTACACTTAACATAAATGTAGATGTTCGAGTGTATTCACTGTTGCAGTCATCACATTTGGGTTATCTGCTTACAGCAGCCTTAGTTGGCCTGATTATTAAAGTCTTGGGTCCTGCGTCAGTTGCTGCCTCATTTTCCAGGACGTCAGGTAGTCAGGGGTATAAAGCATGCAGCCGACACCATTACATCAGTTTTTCTTGCCCCAGATGTCTGGTGCCCCCCTAATGGGAAGCAATTAAATATATATACAAGGTTATACCTCCAACAAAAAAGCAAATACACCAAAAAGCTTTAAGCATAGTAAAAAGGAAAAGAGGTACAGCCAAAAGAATTCAGGGGACTGGATGGAGGGTAACCAGGACTGCAACAGTGAATACACTCAAACATCTACATTTATGGTAAGTGTACACAACTGTACTATGTTCTTCGTGTTTCACTATTACAGTCATCACATTTGGGTAGATTCCCAAAGCTAAGGATGGGAGGAGGAATTTCAATAGCGTTAGGACTAGCTATAAGGCCCTGCAAGACTGCAGTGGCAAAGCCAGCTCTGGATTTAGAGAAAATAGGCAAATGGTAATGCTTGGTGAAAGTATGTACAGAACTCCAGGCAGCAGCTTCTAGGATGTCCTTGGGAGGGACACCTCTGAGAAAGGCTGTAGAGGTAGATGCAGCCCTGGCTGAATGTGGTCTTACTCCCTGTGGGATAGGTTTTCCATGGTGCTTAGAGCAGAAATGAATGCAATGGCCTATCCATTTAGAAATGGTTTCCTTTGAAATAGAAATGGTTTGCTTTGAAATGGCCTTCCCCTCTGCCCTTGCAGCAAATGCCACCAGCAGCTTTTCAGATTTCCTGAGAGGTTTAATCCTGTCCAAGTAAAATCTAAGTTGTCTGTGCACTTCTAAGGAGTGCAGTATACGTTCCCCTTTGTTCTGTGGATTAGAAAAGAAGGTTGGCAAATGAATGGACTGATTAAGAGCCACACTGGATACTACCTTGGGCATGAAGGAGGGATTGGTCCTGAGGGACACCCTGTCCGCATGAAAGATGATGAAAAACTTCACTGCCATAAGGGCCTGTAATTCAGACACCCTTCTTGCTGAAGTGATGGCTAAAAGGAAGGCTGTTTTCCAAGAAAGGAATTTCAACTCTGCACTTGCAGCTGGCTCAAAAGGAGGTAGAGTGAGTTTTTCCAATAAAAGTTAAGGTCCCAGGCTGGAGTTGGGGCTCTCCTGGGTGGTCAAGTTCTTGGCCCCTCTGAGGAACTGCTTGAGCAGTGGATGAGAGAAGAGGGGTGGTTCTGTGTTGTAATGAGCTGAAATGGCTGAGGCATAAATTTTGATGGAGGAAAAGGAAAGGCCCTTGTGAAGCATCTCAGTTAAGTATTGAAGAATCTGAGGTAAACTGGGCGCTGCTGTACCCATCCGCTGAGTTTGGTTCCAGGAACAGAATCTTTTCCATTTTTCAGCATAAGACTTTCTAGTACTAGGCTTCCTTGACCCCAGAATGACATTCAACACTTGTTTACTGAGGGATGGTAACGGAGAGATCAGGTAATTAGCCAGGCTGCCAGGTTCAGGGTTTGAAGCTGAGGGTGCAGAATCTGGCCCTCCTGCTGGGAGAGCAGGGTAGGGGTCTGAGGCAGGTGCCATGGTGCCAGAAGTGACACACTGCGCAAGAGGGGGTACCAGTGTTGGCGTGGCCAGTCTGGTGCAATCCGTATTGTCCTTGGCTTGTCCTGTTTGATCTTTAGTAGTACCTTGGAGAGGAGAGGCAGAGGAGGAAAGGTATAAACTGATAGATTTTTCCAGGAGAAGGACAGGGCATCCACTTTCCAAGCTTGTTTGTGGGGAGTCCTTGTGCAGAATTTGTCCAATTAGTAGTTCTGGGGGGAGGCAAACAGGTCTATCTCTGGGCTCCCCCATTTGTTTATCAACATGTTGAATGTCTTTGGTTCCAGTTTCCATTCGTGTGGGGTCCATGAGATTTCTGCTTAGTTCATCTGCCAGTGTATTTAGCTTTCCTGGCAGGAACTGAGCCTGCAGGTGTACTTGGTAGCTCAAGACTGTGTTCCACAGAGCCATGGCTAGTCTGCAGAGTGGGTATGAGTGGGTTCCCCCTGCTTGTTTATGTACCACATAACAGTGGTGTTGTCCGTCTTTACCATTAATTGCCCTGGAAGAATGTGGTCCTTGAAGGCAGTCAGAGCATTCTGTACAGCTAACATTTCTTTTTGATTGATGTGCAGGTGCATTTGACTTGGGTTCCATTTGCCCTGAATGCACTTCCCTGCCAAGTGAGACCCCCATGCATAGTCTGATGCTTCTGTTGTTAGGGTTTGGACGGCAGGGGGTAGAGTGAATGGCAGTCCCTTGTTTTGGTAGCAGGCCTCTGCCCACCAAAGGAACTCTAACTGTAGGCAAGGTATGATAGGAATCATAGCTTCTAGATCCTGAGAATGTTGACACCATAGGCTTTTTAGATACCATTGTAGTTTCCTCATATGCAGTCTTGCATATGGAATTAGGAGAATACATGAGGCCATGAACCCCAAGGCTTGCAGTATTTGTCTTGCAGATAGCAGGTTCTTTGTGGCCATTAGTTTGAAGTAAGCTGTCAAATGAACTTGTTTCTCTGGCGTGAGGAAAGCCATCTGGGAAGTTGTGTTCAAGCTTGCTCCCAGGAATACAATTTGTTGCCAGGGTAAAAGATGTAATTTCTTTTCGTTTATGGTGTACCCCAGAGAAGTTAGCACCTTTTGTACAAACGCCAGATGATTCAAAAGTATGTCCTGGCTTTCTGTCTGAATTAGACAATCGTCCAGGTATGGGTATATTTGAATATTTCTTTGCCTGCAAAATGCAATGAGTGGAGCTAGACACTTTGTGAATACCCTGGGTGCAGTAGATAAGCCAAAGGGTAGTGCAGAGAACTGACAGTGCATGTAACCTGCTTTGAATAGGTATCTTCTGCAAGATTCCCTGATTGGGATGTGCAGGCAGGTTTCCTTTAAATCCAGTGTTACCAACCAGGCATCCTTGCCTAGCATAGGAAGCAATTGGTGAAGAGTTAGCATCTTGAATTTTGGGATCACCAAAAAAGTGTTTAGTATAGAGAGATCCAGGATAGGACGCAAGTTGTTGTCTTTTCTGGGCACCAGGAAAAGTCTTGAGTAGAAACCTTGTCTCCTTTCCTCTTCTGGGACAGTTTGAATAGCCCTTATACTTAGAGAGAGAACTTGCTTTTGAGCCTCTGCCCACTGATTTGGGGGTAGCTCTGGCCAACCGTTTGGGGTTGGTAAAGTGTGAAAGTGGAATCTGTATCCTTGGGAAACTATATTTAAAACTCATTTGTCCTGGGTAATGAGTTCCCAGTTATTTGCCTGCAGAGCAATCTTTCACCCCAAAGGAGCAGTCAGTTGAGAAGGGCTTGAAAGTTTTAAAGTTAAGTCATTGAGACAATTTACCATGGGGGGGGGGGGTCTTACTACTCCCTGCTTTGAAAGAGAGCCCCCCACTGCTTAATCCTGTGCGTACCTTGGGACTGAAGCCTGGGTGTTCTGCTGATTCTGGGTTTGGACTGAGAAGGCCGGGAAGAGACTGGAAAGGACCAATTCTTAGAGGGCCAATGCCTACTAAATCGGGGAGGCTGTACTTGAAGGAAATCTTTAACAGTTTGCATAGATTTAGCTTTTTCCTCCATCTTTTTAAGTACTTCTTCTGCTACGTTACCAAACAGGCGGTCCTGGTTTAAGGGAGCATCCAGCAATTTAGCTTTAACATGATCTGGCAAAGATTGCTCCTTAAGCCAAGCATGCCTTCTAAGTACAGACCCAGTGACAGCAGCCCTGCAAGATGCCTCTATTGAACCAAAACCACATTGCAAAGTATGTTTTCCAACTTGTTCAGCAGAATGCATTAAATCCTGTAAATCCTTATTTTCAGCACAGTCAGAAATCACCATCAATTTCTGTTTAAGCAATCCAATAATATGCTGCTGATACTTTAACATATGAAACTGGCAGTTCAAGGCCCCAATGGCCAAGGTTGCAGAAGTGTATACCTTCTTACCCCATCTGTCCAGGGCCCTGGAATCTCTATCAGAGGGGGTAGGATTTTTGGCAGTAGTAGCCCTAATGCCCTTAGGTACCTGTGAAATGGTCTCAGGATCTGCACTAGTATTTTTAAAGAGGAACTTGTGAGAGTCAGGAACCCTATAATATCCATCTGGTTTTTTGGGAGCAGGCAGTAAGGAGTCAGGGGTCAAGCTAGATTCCAAAAAGGCATCATCAACAATGTCCAGTGCAGGGGGGGTAGCTAAAGGCCTGTGTTGGGGCAGGAGTAAGAAATCCCTAAGCCTCTTTTTAGAATCAGAGTAATCCTGGCTTTCCCAGCGAAATGCTCCCTAAGAGTATGCAAGGTTTCGCTAAAAGAGAAATTCTCTGGTGGGGAAGCAGAGGGAATAGAGTCCTCTGCATCAGAATCCTCACAGGTAGACAAGGGTAAATCCTGGTCATCAGAGGAAACAGAAATTTCAGAATCCTGATCAGAAGAATAATAAGCAAAATCAACCCTAGGTCTCAGAGGGGGAAGGTTAGCTTCCCCTGATTAAAAAAATAAGGTCTTCAGCCATTCTTATCATTTGTTTTTTTAGGCATAGAGGTCTGACCATGCGGTCTGGGCATCGGTTTTCTAGGCATGGATCAAGTTTTAGGCCTTGAAGAAGAAGAAGGCGTTGGTTTAATATGCAAGTCAGTAGGCCTGAATACACCCTCAGAAGCCGGTGCCTGCACAGTGGCTCCAGACCCATCCAAGGTAGAGACATCCGCAGGTTCTACAGCTGAAGCATCTCGTGGCATACCGGAGTCTGAATGGGTCACAGTAGAGGCCTGCGAATCTGAAGTAGCGGGTATCAGGGGCTGCGAAAGTGCCTCACTGAGTACCGGCGAACTGTCGACTAGCTTAGGAGAAGCGTCGTCAGCAGCTTTGGACCTAGGTGGCCTGTTTCTTTCTTTATCTTTGCATTTTTTCGGAATATCGGTAGTTGGGTGGCTTACCGAAGCCATACCTGGGTAATTGAACTGAGTACCAAAATATTTAGAAGTGTAAGTATACCGATGATGAATAGTTAGTTGTTTAAATAAGGCACAAAACTGACAGCGAGGTACATTGTGGTCAGGGCCTAGGCAAGGAATACAGTACGAATGAAAATCTTTGAGGTATTTGCTTTCCACAAGAAATACAATTACTGACTTTTACTGACATCGGTTTAGAGCAAGAAAAAGTTTCCCCAATGGGGTACTTCGCTTTAGTTGAAGACTTCGGTTCTGAAACTCGAAAACAAAAATTTCAGGAGTTGGCCGACCGGCACTTGTGAACTGCTTCTGCTTCGGGCACCACATGGCAAGAAAGACAGATGTAATGGCGTCGGCTGCATGCTTTATACCCCTGACTACCTGACGTCATAGAAGATAAGACCGCAACCAACGCAGGACCCAAAACTTTGATAATCAGGCCGACTGAGGGCCACTGCAAGCAGATAATCCAAATGCGATGACTGCAACAGTGAAACACGAAGAACATCGGGTAGATGAATTGGCTGATTTAGACTGGACTCCGAAGCAAATTTAGGAATAAAGGAAAGATCAATTTGGAGAGAAAGTTTATAAAAAAACAGTATAGTGGAACAGAAGATAAATATAATTCTGAAATTCTTCTTGCAGACACGAGGGCTATCAAGAACAGGATTTTCCACGAGAGTAATTTTAGCCACGAGGAAGAGACTGTTTCAAAGCTGTTTTTTTCATCAAAACTTTTAGGACAAAGTTGAGGTCTCAAGAGAAGGTTACAGATCCTTTACTGGAGGGTGTAGAAGAACGGTTACTTTCAAAAAGGCCTTGCATAAATTGTGAGATGCAAGAGAATGTCGGTCAAATATATCATAAAAAATGGAAACAGATACAAATTGTACTTTGACTGTAGATTAACAAGAACCAGCCAAAAAGGTTCACTAGAAATTGCAGGACCACTGGAATAGAAACAGAAAATGGATTTATACCCTAACAGAACACATGGAAAAAAGTTTGAATTTGCTTTTGTGCACTTTACAAGTGGATTTTTTTTAAAAGCAGACAGAAGAACTACATACTTGGATAATGAAGGTCTTTGGTCATCAAGGGAACTGCACAGACCATGGGGTTAATCTCAGGTTCTGTATGGTTCTATCCAGGCTGTAGATCTGGACAAGGATCTAGAAGTTAAGGGCCCTTTGTTAGGTAAGACCTGATCAAAGTAAACCAGATTTCCCTGGGCCAAAATGAGGCACTGAGGAACACTGTGTCTTTGTATGTTGCTGCTTCCTGCAAGAATTTTGAAATCAGAAGGATGGGGGCAAGATGTATAAAAGTTCAGAGACAACTGACTGACTAGAGCATCCCTAAGGACTGTCCCTTTGGAAGGATCAGGGCACAGTAGTTGCTGCACTTGTTGGATGGATATACAAACAGATGGTAACAAGGCTGAACTCAGTACTGAAAGATTTGCTGGGATTGAGAGGCCACTTCTGAGGCATTAGGATAGACCTGCTCAGCCTGTCCATTAGGCCAATGGCTCACCCTGAAATGTTTGTTGCAATCAGAAAGTAATGCAAAGCAACTGCCCATTGCCAAACTCTCAGGGTCTCTCTTTGCAGAGGGTAGGATACGGTTCATCCTTGCTGGTTTAAATACCACATGACACACATTGTCATTGCAAATGAAAATAATTACCAGAGGGTGGAGGACCTCAGCCTAAGGATACTGATGTGAAGGACTTATCTCTGACTGACTCCATGTCCAAGTCCCTTATACCATCCTTCTCTCAAAATGAGCTCCTCCACCCCAGGGAAGAGGCATCCATGGTAACAGTTGCTGAGGGTAGAGGAAAAACAAAGGGCTTTTCCCATGGAAAGAGTTGGAGATGTCAGCTACCATTTCAAATTAATTCCGTACAGCTCAGTGGCAGTGCAATGAATGTGATGCATTCTACGTGGGCAAGACTATAAATAAACTTAAGCATAGGATTTCATGTCATCTGTCAGAAATCTGCTCTAGATGTAAAAATAATGCACTAGCCAAACACCTTTCTCTTCATAAAAGACACTCAGGTTTTAAGTTCCAGATCCAGGATCGCATTGACATGGGTGATCTTAAAGGAGACATCCTGAATATCCTGAAGAAACATGAACTCATGTGGCAATTAAAGCTGAACTCTTTTGAAGCCTGGACTAAACTACTACTGTTCAATTAAAAGTATACTGGAACTTAGAAAATTGGCACATTGTTTACATGACTAGTTTTAGTTCATTTTATTCTACCAGTTGGTTTTAAATACCATGTTAAACCAGTTTTAACTTAAGTGTATATTTTGTTTCCATCATACATTGTTTCTTATTATTTTTTCTTTTGCTCTCTTTTTTTCCCACTTTACTCAAAATGACGTGTAATAACAATACTAACTAATTATACAATAATATTTTTATAGATAGTTTTTAGGATTCTTGTACACAGACCTGAAGAAGTCTAGAAAGATGAAAGCGATCTTTGTTAACAATAGGTTATGAAAATAGAATATGATTTTTACAATTGATTTTTTACATGCAAAGTGTATATGTATGTATGTGTGTGTGTGTATATATATATATATATATATATATATATATATATATATATATATATATATATATTTTTTTGGATTGACAAATGGACTAAGATTGATATATTTCCAGCCATGTAGTATATTGTCTTGGATAAAATCACAGACTTAATAATCTACTTAATAATCTGGTTAAATAAGAGGTACCACATCATTATACATTTTATTTAAAGTACGTAAGAGTTATATTATTATGACAGCTACTAAGTAGGGGCAGGACCAGTTTGAATGTCACAATGATGGGGGAAGGGATGTGAATTTAACATGTGTATCAATAAAAAGAAGTTATGTCTTACCATAACGTTCCATCTGTGTTGTTGATCTTCGTTCATTCATTACTGATGGGTTATCGGCTCCGTCCTCGGAACCAAGCCAGCCAATATCAAGCTTGCGTCAGCCAAAAACTTGAGCCAAGGTCCTACCCAGAATGCTCTGCTCCCTGTTGCTTCAGATCGAGTTTGCAAGTTGATAGATAAAAGTAGAGGCTACCTCTGGTCATAACAGACCTACAAGAAAGAAGTACATGAGATCAACCAAGAACCTCCGGATGGGGGACGGAGGGTGGGACGTAATGAATGAACGAAGCTCAACAACACAGATGGAACGTTATGGTAAGACATAACTTCTTTATCTGATGTTGTTAATTTTTGTTAATTCCTTACTGATAAGACGCAGACCCCAGCTACCTGTATTCCTGGGTGGTCCTCATGGAAGGACAGTCCTGAGCACCATGGAGCCAAGGGAAGCTCTACCTCTGGAGGCCAAGTCCAATTTGTAATGAAGAATAAAGGTATGAGGTTTGGCCCAAGTTGCAGCTGAGCAAATATCATTGAGGGAAGCCTTAGCATGGAAAGCTGCTGAAGTTGCCATAGATCTTATAATGTGCTTTGACTCTGTGAGGCAAGGTGAGATTGTTTTTGTTCTAGATGAAGGTTATACAGTTTCTCAACCATGAAGCCAATGTAACGTTTGATACAAATGACCCCATCTAGGTCCAGAAAAAGCCAGAAACAGCTGGTCTGATTTACAGGTAGATTTTGTTCTGTCCAGATAAAATAGTAATTGCCTATGAACATCCAAGGAGTGCAGGCAATACTCTCCTTTGTTAGAATGGTTAGGAAAGAACACTGGAAGGTCAATAGACTGATTGATAGATCGCTCTGACACCACTTTTGATAAAAAGGTAGAATTAGTTCTCAGTGATACCCTATCCTTATGGAAGATAAGATAGGGAGGTTTGATGCACAAGGCCTGGAGTTCTGACAATTGACTGGCCGATGTGACTGCAATCAAAAACAAAGTTTTCCAAGAGAGATATTTTACATCACAAAGATGCAGGTTCAAAGGGAGGAGCTGTCAGAGCTTGCAGAACCAAAGACAAATCCCAAGGTTGTACGGGTTCTCTAACGGGAGGTTTTAGGTGGATAACCCCTTACAAAGAAAGTCTTTCAGAGTCTGTGTGACAAGTGAAGAATCTTGAAAACTAATACAACTAAATGTACATGGATAGTAGAGGCAGACATCCCAGAGTGGAAAAGATGTGATAAGTAATCCAATACCACCGAGACTGTTGCTGACAAGGGATCTAATTGTTTATTTGCTGCCCATACAAAGAACCTTTTCCATTTGTTAAGATAGATTAGTCTGGTGGACGATTTATGAGATGCAATAAGAATACTGCACACAGGGGACAAAAGGTTTTCATGCCTGGCAATCATTGGAAGTAGAGAAACCAAGCTGTCAGTTTCAGGGTTGTTAAGACTGGGGTGAATCAGACCCTGTGAATGAGGGATCAACGTTGGGGATGGATTGAGGATCCATGGTTGATCTAGCAGGTGAAGCCAGAGAAAGGGAAACCAGACTTGTCGAGGCCAATATGGGGCAATGAGGTTCACTTTGCACTTCAACTGTTGTGCTTTCTTTAGAAACTGGGAGAGGAGGATAAGCATAAAGAAGACCGGAGGGCCAAGCATGGACTAGGGCGTCCCTTGGTGACTGTCCCAGAGGGGGGATCAGGGCAAAGTAGTTGCTGCACTTGTAGTTGGTTGGGGAGGCAAACAGACCGCAACAAGGCTGGCCCCAGCGATTCAACATTTTTGCCGCTTTCAGAGGATTGAGAGGCCACTGGTGAGGCTGTAGAATGCATCTGTTCAATTTTGTCTGCTATCACGTTGGAGCTCCCAGGAATGTGCATTGCAATCAGAAAGCAGTTGTAAGCTATCGCCCATTGCCATATTCTCAAGGCCTCTCTGCATAACAGGTAAGATCTGGTGCCCCCTTGTTTGTTGCTGTACCAGACCAATGACATGCTGTCTGTCTGGATCTCAATAGTCCCCTGATGGAAGGATGGAGTGAAATGCTTGCAATGTTAGAAGCACCGCCCTCAGTTCCAGGACACTGATATGCAAAAGGGCTCCTGTCTCCGACCATGTGCCTTGGACAGAGGTTCCTTGACATAGCCCCCCCCCCATCAGGGAGGCTTCCGTGCTCACCATGGCTATCGGTTGATGGGGGTTGAAAGGGCGAGACCATTGTTGGGGATTTCAAGACGTCCACCAGAGTAAATCTTGGTTGCATCTCCACTTATCTGAAAAGACAAAGGATGTTGTAGAGGGTACCACTGAGTGAGAAGTAGCCATTCAAAGAGCCTCATGTGGAATCTGGCTACAGGAATAATGGTAACTGAAGCTGCCACTGACCCCAATAGCTGGAGTATAGATCAAGCTGGGGATTTGTGGTGATAGAGCAGCGGTTGAACTTGTCTTATACTCGGATGTCTGAGTTCTGGAATTGATGCTGTACAATTTTTCACGTCCAACAGTACCCATATAAATTCCAAAGAGTGAGTTGGGGTTGTGTTGGATTTCTCTCAGTTTATAGTGATTCTCAGGCTTCGAGCTGTTAAGAGAGTATACTGCAGGGCTTCTTCCAGTAGGCGCTTGGTGGGGGCAGTGAGGAGCCAGTCGTCTAGATATGGAAACGTCTGGAATCCTTGAAGTCACAAGTGAGCGATAACCACTGCCATGCATTTTGTGAACACTCTGGGGGCTGTAGAGAGACTGAAGGGCAGGGCTCAAAACTGGTAGTGACTGGCTCCTATATGGAAGCAGAGATATCTTTCTGAGCATTTGTCCATTTTTATGTGGTAATATGCATCTTGAAGATATACAGAGCATATCCAATCGTCTTCTTCCAGAAGAGGAAGGATAGACTGAACCGTGACCATCCGGAATTTCTCTGTTTTTACAAATTTGTTTAGTGTACTGAGATCCAGAATTGGTCTCCAGTCCCTTGTTTTTTTTGGCACTAAAAAGAACCTTGTGTAAAAACTGGATCCTATCTGGTCTGGGGGGACCGTCTGGATGACTCTTTTGTAGCAGCTTTTGGATTTCGGCTGCTGCTGTTTCCCTTTGACTGGGTGGAACATCGGGTAATACTCTTGATGAGACAGGGCAAAGATGGAAGGGGATGTGATAGCCTCTGGATATAATCCATTGAATCCAAGAGTCTGTTACCTTTTGCCAGGCAGCGGGTACAAGGAGAAACGACCCCCGACTGCTTCCAGAGGTGAGCAGTCGGGCAGCATTTCATGAGAGCTGATAGAGTTGGCCAGAGAAAGAATCTCTGGAACCCCAGTTTTGCAGACCTCCTCTGCCCCGAAAGGGGCATCTTCCATTGCAGGTTCCCCCTCTGCCTATAGGTGAGAACTCGACTCGTGCATCCTGGAAAGAACCCTGTGATTTCTTGTGTCAGATATTTCCCATCCTCTGATTTCTGGAGTAGAATCGCTGAGGAGTGGAGTGTCTGACACCAACGGCAGACAGGGTCTTGCCATCTTGTTTGCACCTTGCCAACGTATCCTTGATTTTAGGGACAAACAAAGAAGCGGCCTCTACGGGGGCATTCATGAAGAAAGCCTTAAAGGAGTCTGCAAAGGCACATCCAAGCATGTCGTCTGATGGCTATACCTGCGCCTGCCACTCTAGCCTCCCCCTTCCATTACGTGAGAAATAAGACACATGGAAGAGTTGAAAATGGACTCTAGGGGGGGCTATCTGAGAAGCCACATTATCACGAACTTCTTCAGAAACAGCTCCTGCCAAGGTTTCAGAAAGCTGGTTGATAAGATCTCGCTGAAGCCTGGTAAAATGTGCCAAATAATTCAAAGACTTTACGGCGAAGGTCGATGAAGCTAACACATGCTTCCCTAATCTGTCAATCGCCCGGGATTCCTTGTTGGGCGGATGGACAGTTTGGCTCTCTTCTGCCAAATCCTTCTTAGTAGCAGCTACCACCACCATAGCTTCTACTGGAAGACCTTGTGACCAATGGGGGTGCTCAGTTGGGGGGTGATATTTTATCTGGTCTCTTAGGTATCACTTCTCTGGTGTCAGGAGCCTTCCATGCTCACTGCACGATGAGCTGGACAAGATCATTGGCAGCCGGGGTGACCCAGGAGGTCGGCGGCCGGGCACAAAAAGCCTGTAGGAATACGGATTCCTCAGAGGAAGGATTAGAGGGCTTCCATTCACCCCTCTGTCTAAGGATCTTGAGGATGTCACCAAAGGACACCTCATCAGAGGGTGACTGTGGGGACCCTTCTCCATCATCAAAATCCGTATCTTCAGTCAATGACTCCTCAGTGGAGTCCATGTGCATCCTCTTACACGATGCTTTGCGAGGTACTGCCTCAGTGGGAGGTTCTGGGGAAGACTGCTAGGAGGGGGTTTCCTGATGAGGAGCAACTAGAGGCTCTTGCACCCAGTGTCAGGCAGTTGAAGCTTGTGGCAGTTGCAGTACAGAGGGAGGAGAGGACTCCGACAAATGAGCTTTGCCAGCGGAGGCAAGTGCCCTCTCCATGGCCTGGAAGGCTGGCCCACCGAAGGAGGGATGAGAGCCTGGAACCGATCACGACAATCTCGGAACCAGGGTCTCACCCAGCCCCAATGAGCCCGCCCCCAGATCAGGAGTCTCAAGAGGACCGTGAACCATAACAGAGAGAGCATCCCTGGAAGGTACCATAGAAAAAATTGGCATGGAGCCAGGGATGCCCTCCCCAATGGCACAGCCACTGGCCTGAGAAGAGCCCGATGCCCAGTGCACCGAAGGCCACAAGGACGACTCTGGTTCCAAAGTGAGATCCACTATTGGAGTTGGGGGGAGAGAAGCTGCTGTTGGAGTAACAGGGTTCGAAACTTGAGTGGAAGTTGAAGGAAGAGTATACGTTGGGGTTTGAGGAGATATAAGTTCACCTGAAAGATGGAACGTGGACTTCGATGGTTGAGAGAGACCTCTGGCCACAAGCAACTGGTCAACAAGCCGCAACACATCCTGTTCAGAAAGACTCTTGGTTGACCTCATGGAGAAAGCTGATGGCGATTCTGGCCTTTCCAGGAAAGGACTATATTGACTGCTAGCAAAAGATCCAGTGAAGGGGAATATTTGGGTCCTTGCTAACTCAATAGGTGCAGAGCTCGGAGCAGAGGAAGTCTGCACCGAAGAAAATGGTGTGGAAAAAGTCTGCGCTGAAGATGTCAGCATGGTAGTAGCTGAAGGCGTCTGCACCGTAAAGGCAAAGGTCTGCCCCGAAGGGTACGGGTGCCATAGTAGAAAGTGTCTGCACCAGCAATAAGGACGGTGCCAAGAAGGACTGCACCGAAGTACATTGGTGCCAGAAATGTCTACGCCATGGAGTACAGAAGAGTCATACTTGGAGCCGAAGGGGACTGTACCAACAGTGCCGAAGGGGACTGAACCTGTACTGACGGTGCCATTAGGGGTTGCGATGGAACTGTCAGAAATGTAGTTGTCTGCATTGGGAACTCCGGTGCTGGTATCGATAAAGGAGACATGGCTGTAGTCAGAATCATTTGGGGAGGTGACAAGCCTGGGGACCCGACAGGGTCACAGGGGGCAGCTCCGGAGTAGTAATCAATTTCACCTTCTTGTAAGTTGACTCCCTACGATTCCCTGAGGGAGAAGAAGGGAGTGACTTCGATGAAGAAGAGGAAGAATGCCTCTTGCTGGGTTTAACAGGAGGGGGTGAGCCCTCTGACCCAGAAATAGCTTCAGAGAAAGGAGACTTGAGGAGACCTTTTAAAATTAACTTATTCTTCCTCTCGTTGAGAGTCCTGGTAGAGAAATTTTTACAAATCCCACACAAAGGATGATCCAGAGTCAAGTGGGAGATATTAAGACAGAAGACACATAAAAGTCATGGCCATCGGAAAGCGGTAACTTAAGACCGCAATCCTTGCACTGCTTGAAACCAACGATACTTTTCTTATCCGACAAAACTGGTGTGGAAAAGAAGCACAGTACCAAAAGGAGGAATAAGGGTTATCCAACAAAAGGGTAAAAAGAAAAGAAGGATTACCAACGATGGTAATGGAGAATTACTACATGGTAAGAAAAGAGAGTAATAAAGGGAAAAGACTAAAGGGAGAGAGTCTAAAGTGTGCGATAGGGTAGGAAAATATTAGAATAAACTTTTAAGAAAAATTTAGAGTAATAATATATCAAAAAATTAGACACTTAGCTGAGAGAGTGGCTTGACACGGCTGTACAGCAATGTGGCAAACGAGATCTGAGGTAACAGGGAGCAGAGCATTCTGGGTAGGACCTTGGCTCGAGAGTTTTTGGCTGACGCGAGCTTGATATTGGCCGGCTCGGTTCCGAGGACGGAACCAATAACCCATCAGTAAGGAATGAACGAAGATTAACATCAGATCACTTTGTTTTACAGCACAATAAACCACTCCCCCTTGTTTGATAAAAGTGTAGATATATATATATACACACAAATTTTAGAAAGCTTGTGAGGAAGTATTACTGCTATTTTTGTTTTACTTGGATTGCTTGTCTGTGTACTTAATAAAGGATTTTCGACTGGAAACAGACTGCCTGCCTTGCTTGGATTACTTTTGAATACTTTGTAATTCTGTACAATATTTCAAATTATGTATTTTTTATTTTTTTTTTCACTTAAGACGAGCTTAAGTTTGCTATTTCTACTACTATTCTCTGATCTGATTAATATACAGTGATTAGCTACACATATATGGACTGAAAATCTTCCACACAGAGAAGTTTCTTACACTGTTTTGACTTGAAATGCAGCTGACCTGAAACTTGGAACCACTGAACAATGAGCACCCGCTGCTGTATACGCATTTAAACACATGCATGAATGACCTTGACTATGGTAGAAACCATCATCCCTACAACTCTGAATACAAGAAAAGCAACAGGAGTGGATTGATTTTGAAGACTCCAGAGCTTTACTCTTAAAGAGTGAATTCTGTCAGGGAAATAACGGTTGTGCAGCTCATTGCATACAGATAGCTGCCAATAAATAGTATGGATTGAGTTGGCTGTAGGTTTGAGTTTTCTTAGCTTACAGAAATATGCAAGGATAGGTAAAGCTACAGCAAGTAATCTCTGTCTGATATGAGAGACTCTAGGGGCAGCAGCAATGAGCTAATCATCCAAGTACAGAAACAACTGGATCCCCTAAATCTCAAGTCTTAATGGGGGTCTCTCTGACATATAAATAAGGCCACGGAGATCCAGGATTACCCTAAGGTCATTCTTTTTCTATGGAACTAAAAAGAATCTTGAATAGATTCTGGACCCTCTCTACTCTGGTGGAACCTCTTGGCTCTTTTTTTTCTAACAGAATGAGTATTTCTCTTTTGGCTACTTTTAGGCAATGGGGGAATGTCTGGAAGATACTGGTGGAGGTGATGAGTGGGAAATGGACATGATATAGCCTCTGTATACTCTCTCACTCAAACATCTTGTGTAATGCCATCCACATAGCTGAGTGGAGAAATAAGCAGCCCCCTGACTGCCTCCAAGGGAGCAGTCAAGGCAAGCCTTCAGGGATGTTGGTACTGCTAGTCCAAAAAGGAGCCCTGAAATCTCTGATTTTGCAGACCTCCATGACCTCTGGTCTGTGTCTGTTAGAGAGACCATATCTGCCGCAGCCAGTCCCATCTGATGTGGAGTTCAAAGGGTTGCCAGCAGGGTTTTTGAAATCAGAGATTTGGACACTTTGATTTCTATTACAGGATCTCAGACTTCGCAAACTTGACACTTATGGCACATAGTATCTTATTTTCCTACTCATGCCTCACTAACGTGCTTTTCACTGTAGCTCCAAATAAAACAAAATCATCTTTGGGGGCACTGATGAAGGATGCTTTAAAATTATCCGCAAAGTCACAAAAGCAGAGCCAGGCATGATGTCACATAGTAATGCCTGTCCTCACAGCCCTAACCACTCCATCAAATGTATTATGTAACAGCCACATGAAGAGGTTAGTAATGTTTAGAGTGGTACCCACTCTAATCTCCGACTGCTTTCTCAGCTCTTCTGAACCATTTCATATGTGTTGCATACACAGCATCCTCAAGGCAGGGGTAACCAAGGTATAAGCACATCTCCCCATTCTTTCTATCGCTCTAGACTCCTTGCAAGGTGGATGGGCAGTGGCCACATCTGACAGCTATCATTTACTGGCTGCTGTTAAAATCAAAGTCCACCAGAGATACTTTGGACAAATTCAGCCCATCTTTAGGTGGGCACAGGAATGTTTCTGAAAAATCTGGTTTCTGCCATGTCCTCCTGGTGGCAAAATCTATAAGAATATTGACAGGAATGATAACCAAGGAGATAGAAGGTGTGGTCAGTTGGCCAAGATTCCCGATGCAACAATTCAAGCATCTGTCCAAAGGTGGCATCTTCTGGTGGGGATGGGGTGCCCTCGTCACTCATATGAATCTGAGTCAAAAGACAAAGGCTCTGTAGGGGAGTGTACATGTCTCTGATTGTCTTCTTTATCGGAATATCAGAGAAAGGTTATCTGAATCCCCAGAGGATTCAGACTGAATCTGTAATGGTTCATTGAGCTTTCCTGTTCTGTTATGCCCCAGGAATTTCTGATAAACAGGCTGAAGTACAACTGGTTGGCACCAAGGGCAGAAGCTAACATTAGAGGAGGCAGTGAGTGCACTCAGGAAGGACTGGCAATCATCACTTCCATCTCTGCAAATGGCAACCCTGGATACATCAGCATTGTGGATGGATGATCTGGACTCTGGTCCATCCCCACAGAAGGGGATGGAGGCAAAGATAGGAACTACAAAACCAAAGACCTGGAAGGCTTCAAGGTGGAGATCTATGCTGACATTTCAAACACTGAAGACTCCAACAATGAAAACAGTATTAAACAAGTTGGCGTAGAGGACGATGCCTAGAACTCTATGTCAAGCTGTTGGCTCCAATACTCAGTTGATGCCAAAGGCCTCAGTATAAAGTAAATCAGATGCAATGGTATTGGTTCAGAAGTAAAGGTTTCAGTTGACAAACAGTACAAGCAGGAAATGATTGATTTCAACAACTGGCTAAGTTTCTGGTGTCATTCTAAGGGGATCCAGTACCTGTCTGCCTGCGATGACATGATTGACAGACCTCAATGCTTTGCCAGAGATGGCCTGCATCTGTCACCCCTGGGTTTTCGGATACTGGCCAAGGCTCTTGCCACCCCTATAGTGACTTTTTTAGGCATTGCTCCAAAGACCAAATTACCACTGTAACAGCTACAAACAAATGCAATTTAAGGGTCATGCTGTTCAATGCTAGAAGTCTAAATCTCAAAATGCACTCGCTCGAAGCACTTCTTAAAATGGAGAGCATCGACATTTGTGCTGTAACAGAGACCTGGCTCAAGGTAGCAAAAAGCACGCCTGCACTACCAGGCTACAACTTATTCTACACCTTTCGGCCCCAGAACTTGGACTGAAGCTCCAAAGGTGGTGGTGTTTCCATATTCATAAAGGATGCGCACACCTCCAGACTGGTAGCCCAACATACTTCAGCTGCAGCTAACATTGGGTAAGACAGCGATTCAGGTCTTAGCCTGCTACAGGTCCCCAACCATGTCCCAAGACTCACACTCCACGTTCCTAAGAACCCTGGAAAATATTAAGGTCCACCCTAGCCCTCATACTGGACGACTTCAACTACCCCGCCATTAACTGGGAAAGCTACTGATGTACCAATGCACTTGCCCAACGTTTCCTGGAATTCATTAATTCCAATGCCCTGGACCAGCTTAGTCTTACCCAGAGTAGAGGTGGCAACATCCTTGACCTAGTCATTACTAATATGGGCGACCGTTGCTCTACACCAATAGTCAACTCCTCCTTGGTTAGATCTGACCACAAACTAATCACCTTGGAACCCCCCCCCCACCGCAAAGGTAACCACTATGAAAAACTTCTCCAAAGCTAACTTTGGGCTCCTAAAAACAAAGGTGGCTAACTTCACGGCACCCGTGCAACTGGAGAATAGTAGCATGACCGCCAAATCATACACAAATGCACTGTACAAACACGTACACAAGCTCATGGATCTCACTATACCCAATAGAACCAAGATGCTCTCCTCCAAAAAAAAAAAAAAGGAAGCCAATCTGGTGGTCCCCTGCCATAAACAAACTCTACACCAGGAGGAGGAATCTAATGCAGAATAAGGTGAAGTCCCAAGAATGGAAAAACTCCCTTATAAGCCTCAACAAAAAGTTGAGATCCCTCATCAAATCCTCTAAAGCTAGCTATGAAAAAAGAATTGCAGCAGATAGTAACGACAACCACAAGGCCTTCTATAGTTATGTAAAGAATCTCCACGGCAAATCCCAGATTTGCTCAGAGCTACTGCTAAATGGTACCTCCTATACCGAGAACAGATATTGCCAATATATTGGCCAAGAGATCCAGTGCCAGCTTTACCCCTCCTCCCCCAAAGGACCAATCACAATACCAGTAGATTGCCAGGCACCCAGTATTACTGCTACACAGGTTAAAACAGCACTGTATGAGGCCAAGAATACAGCTTCTATGGGACCTGACAATATCCCTGGCTGTGATCTACATGAACTACAGAGTGAACTGACACCTCACCTGTGTGGCCTATACAATCACAGCCTCACTTCAGGCTTTGTCCCTACCGAATGGAGCACTGTTACAGTCAACACTCTCCACAAAGCAGGAGCAACTACAGACCCAGGAAAGTATTGCCCCATTAGCTTTACGAGTCTGATATGCAAAGCTATGGAACGCATCATCATGGACCTAACAAACAAGGATATAGGGAATCTCCAAACTCTGGATCCCACACAGATTGGTTTTGTGAAGGGTAGATCATGCCTGCTCAACCTGGTCGACTTCTTTGAGTCAGTCACCAGAGCTGTGGATGAAGGCAAGGTGGTTCATACAGCCTACCTTGATCTGGCCAAGGCCTTTGAGACCATTCCCCACTCAGGAATCATAGAAAAACTCAATAAGCATGGCATAAACTCCTATATCACTAGGTGGGTTGCTAACTGGCTCAGATATAGAACCCACAGTGTGAAAGTAGCTGACTCCAAGTCAGACTTGTTGACCAGTCACGAGTGGTGTCGCACAGTGTTCGGTTCTGGGTCCTCTCCTGTTTGGTATCTACTTCTCTGAAGTCCAGGCGAACATGAAGGAACTTTGGCTGACAGTTCGCAGATGATTGCAAATTGGGAGCTATTATTAACTCCCAAAGTGATGTTGACATCCTACAGAAAGGCCTCACTGAGACTGACTGGTGTCAGAACCATGGTCTTAAGCTCAATGGCAAAAAGTGTGTTGTCATCCCCTTTGGGAAAAACCCGGTTCACATGAATTACCACATCAATGGCAGTCAACTGAACACAGAAGGTGTTATAAGATATCTGTAAACACAGGTTGACAGCAACCACTCTTTTGACCGCCACATTGCCACTAGGGTCAGAAATTCCTTCTATGTGGCACATCTCATTACTAACGGTTTTACACCCAGGGAGAAAGAGGTCATTGTCTCCCTCTACTCTTCCCTCATTAGGCCAATCAAAGAGTACAATGCCCCATTTGGCATGTACCTCACTAGCCACCTGCAACAACTGGAGAGGCTGCAAAAGTACCTTACAAAGAGGATCCTAGACCTTAAACACTTGTCCTATACGGAAAGACTCAAAGAACTCAAACTATTCTCTGTCTCATATCGCCTACTTAGAGGCGATCTCTGCTTGACTTACAAAGCCATGTCTGACCCAGCTTTGTTAGAAATGCTACATAAAAAAAATCCCAATCCCTCCGCACCACATGCTTCAGAGACCTCAACCTCATTATCACAATCAACAGAACATGCTGCAGGGACAGGTTCATAACCCAGAGACTGCCCATGCTATGGAACAGACTTCCCATACATGTCAAACAGAGCACCTCACTGGCCCTCTTCAAGAGAAATCTTGATAAGTGGATGGGAAATAGAAAATTTACCCCGGGGATTACTCCAGTGGCTCTACTCGACAGAGGCACTGGGAACTAGGGTCGGGTGCCACTATGCTAGGGTAATCCTATGGGCTAGGCTTGTAAAGGCTCCAGGGCCATTAGCCTAGTACACACCTATGAACCTATACATGCTCCAGCTGAAGTCTCAGTTTTAATGCCCCTAGTGCTAAAACATAGACTGGTGAAGGAGCAAGTACCGATGAAGCAAGACCAATCTGATACACTCTGGAAACTGAGGAGGGATGGGAGGACACCCATCTCAATCTTTTCCTTCAGAAAGGCCTTCATATGGTCTCAATCTGCATCCAATATACTTCTGACGAACCTGACAGACTAAAGGGAAAAGGTGGAGGGTGGTCATGAAAGGAAACGAGACAGTTCATTTCTCAATGAATATCTGCTAGCAGTTGGTTGAAAAAACTTGTCTGAAGTTACTATCAGCTCCAATAAGCTTGGAAATCAAAAGTGAAATTCTTGTACCTTAACTCTTGCATGAGATAAGTGTGCTTGCTCCTGTCGTGGCACTTTTAGTGTCGAAGGACTAGCATTGCCCAATTTTCTTTTCTTGGTTCTCAATCCTTACCTTTATCTTTTTCTTGGTCTTATCAGTAGTAGCAACAAGAAGGAGGAGCTGTTGTAAGACTTTTTTTATTTTTTTTTTATGAAATCAGTAAGTGAATGAGACCCAATTACCCAAAGGCATTCTTGAACTCTCAATTCTCAGACAGATGATCTGACCCCTGGCACACCACGAAGAGGTAGTGGGTGTCCGGGTGGGAGGTCGTATTGTCACACCTGCCACATTTTCTGAAGCACTTTTCTGGCTTATCCTTTGCACAAGGACATGTTACACAGTGAAGCAAAAGCAGTTACTAAAAAGAAAATATTAGACTGATAGGAATAAAAATTTACACACACACACACACACACACACACATATACACACACAACATACACACACACACACACACACATATATATATATATATATATATATATATATATACACACACACACACACACACATGAAATGGCAGTGGAGTTTTTAACCAGATTGTTTAATGAAATCTTAGAAAGTGAGAGGATGTCTGAGGGATGGAGAAAGTGTTTTGGTACCGATTTTTATGAATAAGGGTGATGTGCAGAGCTGTAGTACCTACAGAGGGATTCAACTGATCACTCACAGCATGAAGTTATGAGAAAGACTAGTGGAAGCTAGGTTAAGAAGGGACGTGGTGATTAGTGATCAGCAGTATGGTTTCATGCCAGGAAAGAGCACTACAGATGCGATGTTTGCTCCGAGAGTGTTGATGGAGAAGTACAGAGAAGGTCAGAAGGAGTTGCATTGGGTTTTTGTAGACTTGGAGAAAGCATATAACAGGGTGCCTAGAGAGTAGTTGTGGTTTTGTATGAAGAAGTTGGGAGTGTCAGAGAAGTAAGAGTGGTACAGGATATGAATGAGGGTAGTGTGACTGCGGTGGGAGTGACGGATGCGTTTAAGGTGGAGGTAGGATTACATCAAGGATCAGCTCTGAGCCCTTTCTTATTTTCAGTGGTGATGGACAGGTTGACAGATGAGATCAGACAGGAGTCCCCGTGGACTATGATGTTTGCAGATGACATTGTGATCTGTAGTGAAAGTAGGGAACAGGTGGAGGAGGCCCTAGAGAGATGGAGATATGCTCTAGAGAGAAGAGGATTGAAGGTCAGCAAGACTAAGACAGAATATGTGTGTGTGAATGAGAGGGAGGATAGAGGAATGGTGAGGATGCAAGAAGTAGAGGTGGCGATGGAGGATGAGTTTAAATACTTGGGATCAACAGTTCATAATAATGGTGAGTGTGGAAGGGAGGTGAAGAAGAGAGTACAAACAGGATGGAGTGCGTGGAGAAGAGTGTCAGGCGTGATTTGTGAAAGACGAGTACCAGTAAGAGTGAAAGGGAAGGTCTACAAGAGGGTAGTGAGACCAGCTATGTTATATGGGTTGGAGACAGTGGCATTGACAAAAAGGCAGGAGTTACAGCTGGATGTGGCAGAGCTAAAGATGTTAAGATTTGCACTGGGTGTGATGAGGGTGGACAGGATTAGGAATAAGTATATTAGAGGGTCAACCCAGGTTGGAGACAGAGCCAGAGAGGCAAGATTACGATGGTTAGGACATGTGCTGAGGAGGGATGCTGAGTATATTGGGAAAAAAATGCTAAAGATGAAGCTACCAGGTAACAAGAAAAGAGAAAGGCCAAAGATAAGGTTATGGATGTGGAGAGAGAGGACATGCAGGTGGTTGGTGTGACAGAGCAAGATGCAGAGGGCAGGAAGAAATAGAAACAGATGATCCGCTGTGGCAACCACTAACGTGAACAGCTGAAAAACACATTACAACCTTTTTTCATTACAGTCTTTCGGTTTAAGCACTTGGGCTTCAGACCAGTTGTTTTACATTAAGAAGGTTTGTGGTTTGCACTGTTGCAGCAGGACAGGTAGCTTACATCCTTCTAAGTTGGGAACTGCTGATTGAAGGCTCAGTATCTGTTATTCTAAAAGTGTATTAGTTCTGGTTTAAGCACTTGGGCTTCAGGCCCGTTATTTTACATTAAGAAGGTTCGTGGTCTGCAATCTTGTGGGAGGAGAGGCTGGTCTCTGCCTTTCTGAGCTGGGAATTTCTGGTTAAATGCTTCTAGTGCCTGCATATCTGAACTGTTTCTTACTGAAATTGGTGCGCCTTGTTTGCTGCAGCAAAGACTAGATCCAGGCCTGCTGAATCTAGCTTTGTTTGTATAACTTGAGCACTAATCCAGGCCTTCTTTTTTGGAGAAGGTTCCCCTGCACCCCAGTGGCAGGAGTGTGCAGTTAGAACTTGTCTGATTGAAGACTACAGGAACAGGGCTCAGTTTTGAGATTTTTTTACAGGTTAATTGGGTAATTTGTTTAAAAGCCTTTTCTGATTGCTTGTAGTCATCTAAAGCTGTTTTAAGTGTATGTTTTACTGTTTTTGCCTTATCTTTTAAAAAAAAAATTTTTCCTCGTTTCCCACCTTTCTAAGCTAGTATAGTCCAGTTTTCAGGCTAGTGCTGAATTCAGGGCTGTTACAATTTTCTGAGTTGCCCATACCTTACTTGGATAGAGGGAGGTTTCTCTGTTCACCTGTGAGAGAGGGAGCTTTGAGCAGCCATTTCTCCCTGGAGGAGTGGTTCCAGCCCAGAAGTTAGTAATTTGTGGCCAATTTTGGGCCAAGTTCTATCTCCTTCATTTCCCTGCTGTAAAAACCATGTTTGCAAGGTTTTGCACGACCGGGCACGTGCCGGTCAGCTTGGGCTAAATTTATCCTGGCTCCACCAAGTCTCCTCTTCAGGTTTTCCCTTGAAAGCAGTCTCTCAACCTAAGCACTTAAAAAGCATCATACAGTCCAGCACTTGCTCAGACCTAATAGCAAGCACTAATATACCTCGACACTTGATTGCCCAGCAGGGCAAGGCTCATTATTCACCCCTCACCAACCAAGCGACTAAGCAGCTCACCCTACTATTCAGACATGACCAAAGGGCAATTTCAGGTATACTCTCCAGTCCAGCTGGTGAACCTGGGTATTCTGAGGCAATGTTACAACTGCCTCATGTACACAGACAACCCTCTCCTCCTACCATAAAACATTAACATATGCGACAGATGCAATTGTATAGCTAAACTGGAGGCTAAGCTCTCTCCACCCAAGACTGGAACAGGCAGTCATGAGGAGAAGGTTAACACTTGCACCACACCTCCAGCCTCACACAGACCTACTAAACCAGCACTGGCAAAAAATACACATAAATACACAAAATCATTCTCGGAGGCTCTAAATAAAAACCTGCAAAAGCATCACAGACCTCCAAAGCAGACACCCAAAAAACCTGCACCTACCATCACAAACCAGACAACACAAACACAAAATCAGTGTGCCGCACAATCACAGCCCTTAAGGTGAAATAACATATCTAACACACTAGTAATAGGCGACTCTATAGTCAGGCACACTGACGTCCCACTCACTAGGCTGGACAAGGAAAAGGTTACTGTTAGCTGCCTGTCGGGAGCCAGAATCCGCCACATAACACAAGCACTCAGGTCACTCCAGAACAAGTACAAATATAGCTCTGTCATTGTTCATGTTGGTGTGAATGACCACCTCCTTGGACTACATGAAGAGAGACATGGAAGAGCTCTCTGATCGTGTAGCCCAGGCGGGTATGACCCTGACCCTGAGTAGCATCCTGCCCTCACCAAGAATGATACCACAGTATAAAGAAAAAAATGATCAATTTCAACAATTGGCTAAGCTTCTGGTGTCATTCAAAGGGGATCCAGTGTCTGTCAGCCTGGGATGACATGTTCGACAGGCCTCGTTGCTTCGCAAGAGACGGCTTGCACCAGTCACCCCTAGGCTTTCGAATACTGGCCAAGACTCTTGCTGCCCCATAGTGCCTTTTTTAGGCAAGGCTCAAAAGTCAAACCCACCTTCATAAACAGCACAAACAAAAAAAATGAAAGTTATGCTACTCAACGCCAGGAGTTTAAATCTCAAAATACATGCGCTCAAAGCACTCCTCAGTATGGAGAACGTCGACATCTGTGCAGTAACTGAAACCTGGTTCAAGGCTCCACAGAGCACCCCAGCATTACCGGGCTACA
>NC_056728.1:702482702-702582702 GCF_019279795.1 Protopterus annectens | reverse complement strand
AATTCATCCCAGGATCAAGTCAGTTGCCCTGTTAGGCAGGGGACCAGAGAAGTAAATATTCTGGGAAGAAATAGCCAGGGAATTAATATGGCTAGGCTTGTATAGGCCCTAGGGAAGATAGTACCAACTAATGAACCTACGAGTCTAAACGAGAGAAGTGCTTAGCATATGGTTAGCAATGCTACAAGTGTAAAAAATGGAACCACTTACAAAAGTTCTGTAAATCAAGTAAGTCTCACACAGTTATAAAGAAATTCACACCAAGAAGCAAGCTGATCAAGTAGAGCCGAAACAGCCTGCTTTCTACGTAGGTGGTGTATCAGTGCTTGATGAAAGAGTTGATGCAATTAATTTATTAAAAAGAAGCGAGGTGTTTTGTACTGTCTGGATTAATGGAAAATCCACAAAGCTCAAAGTAGACACTGGTTCAAACTGTAATGTCATATCAGCAGACACATTTGCTGAAGTGAGAACTAACGAATAACTCAATCTAACCAGTAGTGAGAGACTTGTTGCTTATGGAGGCGATGAAATTGAAACCAAAGGTTCAGTGATGCTTTCATGCTATTTGGCAAAGAACTGTTACTTGTTGTTCTATGTAGTCCGAAGACCACTGTAACCTTTGTTGGGTCTCAAAAGATAGTTAAAGAATGAATCTGCTTTTTTTTTTGCTAAAGAAGTCCATCATATAAGTGTATTTCTAAGTTCTAATTTTTCAGAAGCCATTTTTCTCAGAGTATGCTGATGTTTTCAATGACAAGTTACTTAAACTTCCAGCTGTGCATTCCATGAAGCTAGATCCACAGTTAACTCCTGTAGTCAGACCAGCAAGAAGAGTTCCAATAGCTGTGCAGGATAAAGTTACAACTCAGTTGGATAAAATGGTACAGTAAGGTGTGATATGTCCAGTCACAGAACCAACTGAATGGGTATCATCTATGGTAGCAGCTCACAAAAAAAGCTCATACGAGATAAGAATATATATTGACCCAAGAGATCTGAACAAAATATTAAAAAAACTGTATTATCCAATGCGCACAGTTGAAGAGGTCGCAGCCTTAATACTGAATGCCACCGTTTTCTCCGTCTTGGATGCAGAGAGTTCATTTTGGCAAGTGATGCTTGATTGCAAATCCTCATTTCTAACTACTTTTGGTACTCCATTTGGCAATACAGATTCCTAACAATGCCATTTGGAATAAATTCTACAAGTGAAGTCTTTCAGCTTGCAATGAAACAATTTTTTTTTTCAGGTTATCCTTGTACCATAATAGTAGATGACGTATTAGTTGGAGGCAATGGTGAAGCAGAGCATGATAGAAACCTCAAGAAAGTTCTAGACAGAGGAAGTGAAGTAAACTTGAAGCTCAATCCTCTGAAGTGCAATTCAGACTTCTAAAAGTTACATACGTAGGACATTTGTTTACGGTACAGGTTTGGGACCTGACAGGATCAAGCAAGCAGCCATTCTTGAGATGTCAGCTCCAGATAATGTACAAGCTCTACAACATTTTCTAGGCATGGTCAACTATTTAGGCAAGTTCATACCAGACTTCAGTGAGTTGACAGCACCTTTAATAGAGCTAATATACAAAAATGTTGTATGGTCGTGGTTGGGAACAGCACCAGAAAGCATTTGAAGACCTTTAGCAGAAAATTGCCACTTCACCTACATTAAGATACTATGATGTAAATATATTGGTTACTCTTTCCTGTGATGCTTCAAATGTTGGTCTTGGCACAGTTATACTTCAAGAGGGCAGACCAGTAGCCTAGGCATCTAGAACACTAACCCAAACTGAGATGCAGTATGCTCAGATTGAGAAGGAACTTTTGGCAATAGTATTTGCATGTTCTAAGTTTCATGATTATATTTACAGTCAAGCTATTCAGATTGAGACTGACCACCAACCTCTAGCTACTATTCTAAAGAAGCCTATGTATTCCGCTCCAGCAAGATTGCAAAGAATGATGCTTAAACTGCAAAAGTATAACTTCAAAATGGTCTACACGAAAGGCAAACTGCTTTATTTGGCTGACACTTTATGCAGATCACCCAGAAATATGACAGAACAGCTTGACTGAGAGAATTTTGACTTTGATGTGATGGCAGTGCGTAATTTTTCTACCACTACACTTGATGAGTTGAGAGAACACAGCCAGAGTGATCCAATTTTGCAGAAGCTCACCCACTATATTAATGCTGGATGGCCGTCAAAGTAATCTAGGGTACCACCTGAAGTGCAAACCTACTTTCCTTACAGAGATGAATTGTTGATGGAAGACAGCATTATTTTCAAAGGTTCTAAAATTGTAGTTCCTGCTTCCTTACAAGGATATATCCAGAATTTACATTGTGGTCACCCAGGTTCCACATCCACTAAGAAAAGAGCGAGAGAATTCATATTTTGGCCTTCATTACCCAAAGGCATTAATAAAGTACTTTAATTTTGCTCCGTATGCAATAGTACTACACCACATTTGCAAAGAGAACCATTTCAGCTACATTCAGTTCCTGAACTACAGTGGCTAACAGCTGCAGCTGATATCTTTGACTGGAACAATCAACACTACTCATTTTTGGTAGACTTTTATTCGAATTGGTTTGAGACTGATCTACTACCTAACCTAACATCTACAGCTGTTATTACTAAGCTGAAACGTCACTTCTCAGTTCATGGTAGTCCACACAAACTTCTTTTTGACAATGGTACTCAATTTAGTAGCCAGTTGTTTCAGAAATTTGCAAAAGACTGGGACTTTGTATACCTCACTAGTAGTCCTGAATATCCTCAGTCAAATAGTCTAGCTGAACGTGCAGTACAGAGTGCAAAGCAGTTACTTGAAAGGTCAAAGCGTGACAACACCAATGTATTTCTCAATTTGCTTAATCTCAGAAACATGCCTCATGATGTTATTCTTGACTCACCTGCTCAAAGACTGCTTTCCAGACAAAACAGAACAATGCTACCCATTACTTTCAGTTAATTGAAGCCTAAATCTAACAACAGTAAAACCATGACGGCTCAATTGGTTAAGAAGCGTAATATTCAGAAATCTAGTTATGACAGAGCAGATTACCTCGTCCACCGAGGGAAAGAGAGATGGTACGAATCCAGACAACGAAAGGTTTTGATAGAATTGGACAGATTACAGGCATCTGTGCCGAGCCGAGATCCTACTTGGTAGATTCAGAAGGTGTAGAATACAGGAGAACAGTAAACATCTTCTTCCTTTATCGGAACCATCCTCACCATCACAACACTGTTTCTGTGAAGCAAATTCAAATCTAAGAGTGAATCAGACACTGTTTCCGTACCAGAATGTGTTCAAAATTCTGATTCCATTCCAGAAAATGTTCCGGATATTCCACAGGTCAAACATTTTGAAGAAACTGTTCCAGTTGCTAAATTTAATTCCCAGTTTTATGTCACACAATATGGGTGAGTGTCAAAGCCAAGTGTGAAATACCCATCAACGTGGACTTGATTGTGTCTATATGTGTACTTAGTATTGCATAATGCATGGCCGAGAATTACCTGTGATTTCTGCATGCTAAATAGACAAGAGCTAATTCTCAAAGACAGAGGATGTAGATCATATTGCAAGAGAAGTATGTCAAGGCTGTAGGTGCACATATAAATTACAGACACGTGCACTCCTTAGTGCCATTTTGTAAGAGCAGCCACTGTGAGAGCATGCATGATCGCAAGTGTTAGTCTATATATAAATTACTTAAGTTAGTCAGTAAACCTTTATAGTAATGCGTTTTTATAGAATAAAGTTGCTTGAACAGAACCCACGAAGACTCTTCTATTGTTTCTGAAGTAGGAGAGCAACAGAGTCCCTTATTGCAATTACAGCCTGAACCATAGGTGCTGCTAGGAACCAGTCATTTAAATATGGGAATATCCTGGGGCTCCCTACAACCGCGGATGGTCTGCAACTATGGATATGCACTTGGCAAATACCTTGGAGGCTGACAGAAGTTTGATGGTCTGCAACTATGCATGTGCGCTTCACAAACACCTTGGAGGCTGACAGAATGGCAGGGTCCAGAACTGGTCCTAGCAAAAACAAATTATACTGTGTGGACTCATTTGCACTTGTGATACGGAGGCAGGCCTCCTGGAGATCCACAGAGTATCTCTAGTTTTCTTCTGAATAGAAAGAAAGGAACAGATGCTATGACAGTATTAAAGTTTTTTTTGGGAGGGATAAAAGTGCTTAGTCCATTTAGGTCTAGAACTGATTAGAGATCCTTGGCCTTTTTTGACATTAAAAATAATCAAGAATACAATCGCAACCCTTTTTGGTCTTAAGAGACATCTTTGATAGTTCTTTTTTGAACAAGACAAACAGCCTCTCTTTTGGTCATCAGTAAATGATGGAAAGGGGACACTGGGCAAAGAAAGCAAAAGAAGAACTGGATGAGATAAAAAAATTTTTTATCTTCTCTTTGGAAATAAGAGCCGTCCTCCATCTGCCAATGGCGACAGAAAACTACACAAGAAGGTGAAGGGACAAGCAGCAACCCCCCCCCCCCCCCACAAGTGCTTTCGGCCATGTACAGTTTCAGGGCTGCTGCTATCTACTTTATGTCAGCATTTGGGTCCACAACCTTTTTCAAAGTTATAGCTGTTACTGGGATGCCTTCTAAACATACCTCTCAACCTGGAAACATCAAAAATCTGGACAAAGGCCCATGAAAATTAGGTACAACTGGCCAAAAATCTGGACACTGATAAAAAAAAAGTCTGTACATATTTATGTAACCCCACCCACTCCAATGGAACTGTGGGTACCAATATTCAAAACACAAACTGAAGAATAGACAAAATTTTAAACACAAAATATAACCAAAAAGTACAGTTGTGTACATTTACCACAAATGTAGATGGTCGAGTGTATTCACTGCTGCAGCCATCACATTTGGGTTATCCCTGCCAGGGTAGCTCTCAGTTGGCCCAAATACCTGAGGCTTAGTATTTCTGCGTCGGTTGCTGTCGCTCCAGGACTGATGTCAGGTCGTCAGTGGTATAAAATCAGGCAGCTGATGCAATTACATCAGTTTTTCTTGCCCTAACTGTCAGGAGCCCCCAATAGGGAGCTAGGTTATGGTGGAAGAACACCACCAGTAGAAAGTAAATACCAAAAATTCCTTGTAAGGAGAGAGAGAGAGAGAAGACAAGGGGGGTGGAGGGAGGGAAACCAGGAATGCAACAGTGAATACACTCGAACATCTACGTTTATGTTCTTTGTGTTTCACTGTTGCAGTCATCACATTTGGGTTGATTCCCAAAGCTGAAGAAAAGGGTGGAGGCAGTCAAGAAGACTCTGGGATGGCTAGGATGCCCTGCAAGACTGTCTGTGCACATCTAGTGAGTGCAGAATCCTTTCCCCCTTGTTTTGTGGGTTAGGGAAAAAGGTGGGCAAATGAATGGATTGTTTGAGAGCCACACTGGACACCACTTTTGGCATGAAGGATGGGTTAGATCTGAGGGAGACCCTGTCAGCATGGAAAATGATGGGCTCTACAGCCATAAGTGCTTGCAGCTCTGATACTCTTCTAGCTGAAGTGATGGCCAGAAGCAAGGCTGTCTTCCAAGAGAGAAACTTTAACTCTGCTGAAGCTGTAGGTTCAATGGGGGGCAGGGTGAGCTTTTCCAACACAAAGTTTAGGTTTCAAGCTGGGGTAGGAGCTCTTTTGGGTGGCCTCAAGTTGTTAGCCCTCTTAGGAACTGTTTCATGAGAGGGTGTGAGAAAAGAGGTGGCTCTGTGCTGAAATGAGCAGAGATGGTAGAGGCATGAATTTTAATAGACGAGAAGGACAGACCCCTGTGTAGTAGGTCTGCCAGGAAATCCAGGATGAGAGGTAGGAAGGGCTGTGCCATTCCGGCTCCCTTAGCCTGGATCCAGGTGCAAAACCTTTTCCATTTGTCAGCATAAGACTTTCTAGTGCTGGGGCGTCTGGCCTCACGTATAACATCTAGAACTTGTTTGCTTACACTAGCAAATTGAGGAGAGGTCAGGGAATAAGCCAGGCTGCCAGACTGAGGGTCAGGAGTGTTGGGATCAGAGGTAGGTGCGATGGTGGCAGGGGTGACAGGCTGCGCAGCAGTGGGTACCAGTGCTGGCATGGCCAGTCTGGGGCAATCAAGATTGTCCACTGTTTTTCCTCCCTTATTTTGAGCAGTACCCCTTGAAATGAGTGGTAGTGGGGGAAATGCATAGACAGAGAGGTTTACCCACTGGAAGGATAGAGAATCCACTTTCCAGGCCTCGCTGTGAGGTTTACTGGTGCAGAATTTGCTGAGCTGATGATTGGAGTGGGAGGCAAAGAGGTCGACCTTCGGGGTGCCCCATTTCTGGGTTACAAGGGTGAAGGCTTTTTGGTCTAGCTGCCACTCATGTGGGTCTAAGCAGGTTTCTGCTTAAATTGTCTGTCAGAGAGTTTAAAGAGCCTGGCAGGAATTGTGCTAAAGTACAGTTTTGTACCTACCATAAATGTAGATGTTCAAGTGCTAATACAGCCGCAGTAATCACAGATGGGTTTTCTGCCGTCAGGCGGGTCCTCGGTCGGCCGAATTCCAAAGTCTAGGTCCGGCGTCGGTTGTTGTTGCTTTCTTTCCTGACGTCAGTGAGGCAGGGGTATATAAGACACAGCCGACGCCATTTTCTTCAGTCTTTCTTGCCCCAGATGTCAGGTGCCCCCAGAGGGAAGGCAATACATAAATTATATTTATATACATGAAATGCAATATAATCAAAAATCAGTAGTTGCAAGCAAATATACCATAGAAGGATAACCCAATCAGGTTGTATGAAGAGGGGTTAGGCCCTAGGCCTTTACCAAGAGGGGAAGGAGGGAGGGAAACCTGTACTGCAGCTGTATTAGCACTCTAACATCTACATTTATGGTAGGTACAAAACTGTACTATGTTCATCGTGCATACAGCTGCAGTAATCACAGATGGGTAGAATCCCAAAGCTACGCACAGGGTGGTAGGCACTAGGTGGAACTGGGATGAGCCAGAATGCCCTGCAACACAGCAGTGGCAAAGCCTGCTCTAGTTTTGGAATATAAAGGCAGGTGGTAGTGTTTTGTGAAGGTATGCACAGAACTCCAAGTGGCTGCCTCCAAAATATCTTTGGTAGGAACTCCTCTCCTCTGAGGAAGGCTGTAGAAGTAGCTGTGGCCCTGGTGGAGTGGGATCTGATGCCTGTAGGGACAGATTTTCCATGATAGGAGTAACAAAACCGTATGCAGTGGCCTATCCATTTTGAAATTGTCTGTTTGGTAACTGGCTTCCCTTGAGCTCCTACAGCATAGAACACAAAAAGTTGTTCTGATTTCCTGAAAGGCTTTGTTCTGTCCAAATAATAACGTAGCTGTCTATGGATGTCTAAGGAGTGTAGCAGCCTTTCCCCTTTGTTTTGAGGATTGGGGTAAAAGGTAGGTAAGTGTATGGCTTGATTTAAAGCTACCCTGGATACCACTTTAGGCATAAATGACGGGTTGGTTCGAAGGGAAACCCTGTCCTGATGGAAGATGAGAAAGGGCTGCACAGCCATGAGGGCTTGTAGTTCCGAAACCCTACGAGCTGAGGTAATGGCCAGAAGGAAAGCTGTCTTCCAGGACAAATATTGCAAATCTGTTGAGGCAGCTGGTTCAAAGGGAGGCAATGTTAATTTTTCTAGAATGTAATTTAGATCCCAGGCTGGTATTGGTTGTTTCCTTGGTGGTCTTATATTCTTAGCCCCTCTGAGGAACTGTCTTAAGAGTGGGTGAGAGAATAAGGGTGGATCCGTGTTGAATTCTGCAGAAATGGCTGAGGCATGGATTTTTATTGAGGAAAATGAAAGTCCACTGTTCAGCAGCTCCGCTAGATACTGTAATACCTGAGGCAAATTCAGTTTTCCAGGGTCCTGGCCTTTTTTCTCATTCCAAGAGCAAAACCGTTTCCATTTTGTGAAGTAAGCCTTTCTAGTAGATGGCCTTCTGGCCTCCAAAATGACATCCTGCACCTCTTTGGCGAGTAGGGTCTGTTGTGGTGTTAAGGAATTTTCCATGCAGCGAGATTGAGTGTTTTCAGCTGACTGTGAAGAGTTTTGTAGCTGTGCTGAGTCAGCAGAAGAGGCATTAGAGGTAGGGACCAGGGAGGAGTATGTGTTAGGCTCCTCAGGAGTGGGTACCAGTGTTGTCTTGGCCAGTCTGGAGCAATCAGTATCATCTTCGGTCTGTCTGCTCTTGCTTTCAAGAGCACCTTGGGCAGAAGAGGCAGAGGTGGGAAAGCGTAAACTGTCCATGCTGTCCAAATGAATGAAAGGGCGTCCACTCTCCAGGCCTTTGGATGAAAGGTCCTTGAACAAAACTTTTCCAATTGATGATTCCTGTGGGAGGCGAAGAGATCTATGTCTGGCCTCCCCCACGCTTGTATTATCTTTGTAAACACTTGAGGATGCAACTTCCATTCGTGTGGATCTGTCATATTTCTGCTTAGATTGTCTGCCAGCGTGTTTTCCAAACCTGGCAGGTACTGTGCTTGAAGTTCGATTTGCCATTCCAGAGCCAAGTTCCAAAGTGTCATGGCTAGTCTGCACAGGGGGTATGAATGTGTTCCTCCTTGTTTGTTTATGTACCACATTACTGTGGTGTTGTCTGTTCTTATCAATAATTGTCCTGGATGCAGGAAGTCCTTGAAAGCTGTAATTGCATTTATCACTGCTAGCATTTCTTTTTGATTGATGTGAAGGTGCTTTTCCTTTTGGGACCATTTGCCCTGAATGCACCTGTCTGTCATGTGCGCCCCCCAGGCGTAATCTGAGGCGTCTGTTGTGATGACTTGATTTGCTTGAGGCTTGCAGAATGGGAGACCTGTGTTTGTTTGACATGCTTGGGCCCACCATAGAAATTCCTTTTGCAAACATGGAATTATTGGTATTATTGTTTCCAAACTGTGGCTGTGCTGAGACCAAAGGTTTTTTAGGTACCATTGAAGTTTCCTCATATGCAACTTTGCACATGGGATTAAAAGAATGCAAGATGCCATGAAGCCCAGAGCCTGCAGGATTTTCCTTGCAGTAAGCCTGGTACAATTTGCTAGTATTTTGAAGTATTGAGTTAGTTGCCCCTGTTTTTCTTGCGTAAGATAAGCCATCTGGGTGTTTGTGTCCAAGTTGGCACCCAGGAAAGTTATTTTCTGAGATGGTGTTAGCCTGGATTTCTCTTTGTTGATTGTGTATCCCAGAGAATGCAGTAACTGTGTTACATAAGCCAGATGTTCCAGAAGTATGTGCTTGCTGTCCGCTTGGATCAGGCAGTCGTCCAAATAAGGGTAAATTTGTATCCCTTGAAGTCTGCAGTAGGCAATTACTGATGCCAGGCATTTCGTGAATACTCTGGGCGCAGTAGATAAGCCAAAGGGCAATGCAGAGAATTGATAGTGTATTGGACCTGCAAGAAATCTGAGGTATCTTCTGCAGCTTTGTCTGATTGGGACATGCAGGTATGCCTCCTTGAGGTCCAATGTTACCAGCCAAAACTCCTTGCCCAGCATGGGAAGAAGCTGCTGTAATGTGAGCATCTTGAATTTTGGTACGAGTAAGAATGTGTTTAGGATGGATAAGTCCAAAATGGGTCTCCAGTCGGATCCTTTCCTTGGTACCAGAAATAGCCTGGAATAAAAACCTTGACCTTGCTCGTGAGTAGGTACCTCTTGAATAGCTTTCATGTCTATGAGCTTTGAAATTTGTAGTTGTGCCTCTGCCCTTTGATTGTGTGGCAGGTTTGGCATGCCTCTCACTTTTGGAAGAGTGTGAAAATGAAATCTGTAGCCTCTGTTTATAACGTCCAGGATCCATTTGTCTGTTGTGACAATATGCCAATTTCTTGTAAATAATGCCAGCTTTCCTCCCAAGGGTGCTGCCAGCTGAAACTTGCTTGGCATGGAAAGGAGGAAGTCATTGGGTTTGTTTCCTGTATTGTTGTGCACTGTCTTCGCCACCTCTTGGTGCTGGAGTTTGCCATTGCCTGCCTCTATATGATCCTTGTAATTGTCCTCTGCCCCTTGTGCCTGTATCTACCTCTTTGGGGCTTGTCCGTGGCTGGAAAGGACCAGTTTTAGAAGGCCAATTTCTGCTAAAACGTGGTGTTTGAACCCGTAGAAAAGCTTCGACAGTTTACAAAGATTTGGCTTTTCTTCCATTTTCCGTAGTATCTCCTCAGCATTAGTACCAAATAACACATCCTTTTGTAAAGGAGCATCTAATAGTTTAGCTTTCACATGATCAGGCAAGATTTGTTCCCTAAGCCAGGCATGTCTACGAATGACTGATCCTGTAACAGCAGCTCTACTTGAGGCCTCTAGGGCATCATAGCCACATTGTAAGGTGTGTTTACCCACTTGTTCTGCACTATGCATCATATCCTGCAACTCCTTCAAGTCTGGTTGTTCAGGTTGAGACATTTTATTTCTTAATTGTGATAACAGAAACTGCTGATATTTAAGCATATGAAACTGACAATTTAAGGCCCTCATGGCTAGGGTGGCCGAGGTATATACCTTTTTCCCCACCTTTCTAAGGATCTTGACTCTCTTCGAAGGTAGTGGATTCTTAGCAGTAGAGGCCTTCATTCCCTTGGGGCCTTGAGAAATGGTTTCAGGGTCAGCATTATGGTTTTGTAAAGAAATTGGTGAGAGTTAGGAACTCTGTAGTACCTATCAGGCTTGACTGGGGCAGGAGGCAGGGAATCCGGATTAAGGCAAGCCTCCGAATAAACATCATCAAGTATGTCCAAGACAGGAGGTATCGCCAGAGGTCTGTGTTGAGGTAACAAAAGAAATTCCCTAAGTCTTTTCTTGGAATCAGAAAAGTCTTGGCCTTCCCAATGGAAGTGTTCCCTCAAGGTGTGCAAGGTTTCCCCAAAAGAAAAATCCTCAGGAGGAATGGACTGCTCTGCATCAGAATCTTCAAAAGGGGAGTGAGAGTGTTCCTCTATATCAGAATGTTCTGAAAAAATGGAGCCCTGATCAGAGGAGGGAGAATCTTCCTCCACTATGGGTCTCTTGTCTGGAGGGGGTTGGGAACCCCTGATAAGAGTAATTAAATCCTCAGCCATTTTAAGCATCTGCTTTTTAGGCATGGGGCCTGGAGATGGGCCCTGTGCAACAGGCCTCTTGGGATGCCTGGCTGATTTGGACTTAGTAAAGGCCTTAATGGAAAAGGAAGATGAGGGTCTAAAGACACCATGGGTGGAAGTGGACCTGTCCACATTAGGAGGCTCAATGCTCATAGTGGCTTCGGTGGTTGTAGTCTGGGTCTGAGCCGAGGTACCTGCGGTCTCGGTTACAGAAGACACCACCAAAGAAGTGTCGTCGGTAGTCAGGGACTGCATAGGCGTCTCGCTGAGAACCGGACCACGTGTAGCCGGTTTTGGCGTGGTGTCGGTGGGGACCGCGGACCTCACGTGTCGGTCCTTGTCCTTGTGTTTTTTGGACAAAACGGTAGTCGGAGTCTCCGATGACATTTTATAATCAAAGGCTGTACCAAAAAAGTGTTGGGGGAACTCCGCCCGACGCTTAATAGTGCGTTTATTGAAAGTAGCGCAAAAGCGACAGCCCGAGACGTCGTGGTCTGGGCCTAAACAAGGTATGCAGAGGGAATGGAAATCCTTATGCGGTATTTGCTTCCCACAAGAAATACAATTGTTAACTTTTTCTGACATCGGTCTGAGGCAAGAAAAGTTTCCCCAACGGGGTACTTAGCTTTAATGAAGACTTCGGTTTCCAATTTTTTCGTAAATTCAAGAGCTGGCCGAACGGCACTTGCGAACTGTTTCTGCTTCGGGCACCGCGCGGCAAAAAAGACTGGAGAAAATGGCGTCGGCTGTGTCTTATATACCCCTGCCTCACTGACGTCAGGAAAGAAAGTGACAACAACCGACGCCGGACCTAGACTTTGGAATTCGTCCGACCGAGGACCCGCCTGACGGCAGAAAACTCATCTGTGATTACTGCAGCTATATGCACGATGAACATCAGGTGTAGTTGCAAGGCTGAGGCCGTGTGCCAAAGGGTCATGGCGAGCCTGCACACAGGATAAGAGTGAGTCCCTCTCTGCTTGTTGATATACCACATCACTGTGGTGTTGTCTGTTTTGATCAGTAGAGACCCCGGGGAGAGTAGGGGTCTGAAAGCTGTCAGGGCGTGCTGAGCAGCTAACATCTCTTTTTGGTTGATGTGCAGATATATTTGATTTGGGCTCCATTGGCCCTGAATGCACCTACCGTTCAGGTGTGCACCTCAGGCATAATCTGATGCATCTGTGGTGGGGGTCTGGGCGGCGTGGGGTTGTGAGAAGGGAAGTCCCTTATTGTGGTAACATGCTGTGCCCACCAAAGAAAATATTTCCTTAGACAAGGTATCATTGGTATAAGAGTTTCCAGGTCTTGAGAGTGCTGACACCAAAGGCTTTTTAGGTACCATTGTAGTTTCCTCATATGCAGTCTGGCATATGGAATGAGTAGAATGCAAGAAGCCATGAACCCTAGAGCTTGCAGGATTTTCCTTGCAGATAACTGGGTCCTGGTGGCTAGTTGAGAGAAGTAGGCTGTCAGGTAGGATTGTTTTTCTGGTGTAAGGAATGCCATCTGGGATCCTGTGTCCAGGCTTGCTCCCAGAATACAATTTTTTTGTGTGGGTAAGAGTTTGGACTTCTTTTCATTGATAGTATACCCCAGGAAGGTCAGTAGGTTCTTTACAAAGGTCAGGTGCTTTAGCAGCTTTTCCTGACTGTCTGCCTGAATGAGGCAGTCATCTAAGTATGGGTAAATTTGAATATTTCTTTGTCTGCAAAAAGCAATACCGGGAGCCAGACATTTTGTGAAAACTCTGGCAACAGTGGATAAGCCAGAGGGAAGCACAGAGAACTGAAAGTGCAGTGATCCGGCCCTGAAACGTAGGTATTTCCTGCATGATTCACTGATTGGGATGTGTAGGTAGGCCTCTTTTAGGTCTAGGGTGGCTAACCAAGCATCCTTGGAAAGCATAACTAAAAGCTGCTGGAAGGTGAGCATTTTGAATTTTGATTATCACCAGAAAGGTGTTTAGAATGGATAGATCAAGGATGGGGCGCCATATGGCCTCTTTTCTGGGTACCAGGAAGAGTCTGGAGTAGAAACCTTGGCCTTTCTGTTCTGGAGGAACATGCTCTATTGCCCTCATAGAGAGCAGGGAAAGGACTTGCTTTTTGGCCTCTGCCCACTGGTTTGGGGGAAGATCTGGGAACCCTTTTGGGGTTGGCAGAGTGTGGAAATAAAATTTGTATCCCTCGGACACTATGTTGAGGACCCAGCGGTCGTTGGTAATGGTGGCCCAGTTGCTTGGGTGGAAGGAGAGTTTTCCTCCTAGGGGCAACAGCAGGTAGGCAGAGGGAGAGGGGATGGAAGTGTAAAGTCATTGTGAGTTCTTACCTTAAGGGGGTGGGTTTGCATTCCCTGGTTTTGAAGAGGAGGAACTCCATTGCTTAGATCTCTGCATTCCCTGAGGCTGTTGTTTGGGGGCCTGCTTCCCTTGGGTCTGGGCTGAGCTGACCTGGAGGGGGCAGGAAAGGACCAGTGCTTGGAGGGGCAATGCCTACTGAACTTTGGTGGCTAGACCTGTAAGAAGTCTTTAACTGTCTGCATATATTTAGCTTTTTCTTCCATCTTTTTTAAGACCTCTTCTGCCTTGGTGCCAAATAAGTTGTCTTTTTGCAAGGGTGCGTCCAATAATTTGGATTTGTCATGGTTTGGCAAGGTCTGTTCCTTAAGCCAAGTATGCCTTCTAAGGACAGAACCAGTGACTGCTGACCTGCAAGATACTTCTAGGGCATCAAAACCACATTGTAAGGTGTGCTTAGTTACTTGACTTGCAGAATGCATTAACTCTTGTAACTCTATTCTCTGCACAAGTAGGGAAAGAAGATTTGTTTTGTTTGAGGAGTTCCATGGTATGTTGCTGATATTTCAGCACATGGAACTGACAATTTAATGCTCTAATAGCAAGAGTGGCAGAGGTGTACACTTTTTTACCCCATCTGTCTAATGCTCGGGAATCCCTATCTGAGGGGGTGGGATTCTTAGCTGAAGTTGATTTGATTCCTTTAGGTCCTTGAGAGATGACCTTGGGGTCAGCAGTAGGATTTTTGAAAATAAATTTGTGAGAGTCAGGGACTTTATAGTACCTGTCAGGTTTCCTGGGAGCAGGAGGAGGGTGTCAGGGGTCAGACTGGATTCCATAAAAACATCATCTACAACATCCAGAACAGGAGGAATGGCCAGAGGTCTGTGCTGTGGAAGATCTAAGAATTCCCTGAATCTCATTTTTGACTGTGGATAGTCCTGACATTCCCATTGGAAATGCTCCCTTAAGTATGTAGGGTTCCCCAAAGGACAAGTCCTTGGGTGGACAGGCTGAAGGGATGGATTCCTCTGCATCAGAATCCTCATAACCAGAGGGTGGTTGCATATCTTCATATTCAGATGCATCAGAGTCATCGGACTCCTGTTCAGATAAAACTACTGGGGACAAGTCTCTTTTTCTTTTGGAAAGGGCAGCCTGGCTTCCCCCGATAAGCATTATAAGGTCTTCTGCCATTTTCTAAGGCCCAGGGTATGTACCACACTCAAAAACACGATGACCCAAGCTCAGGCACCCTGGGCCTTAGAAAGTCGGTTTTCGAAAGAACTGTAGATGCAAAAGTCTGTGTTGAGTATCGGTAGTGAGAAGTACTTCCTCGGAAGCCGGTGCCTGCTCAGTGGCTCCAGACCCATCCAAGGTAGAGACATACGCAGGATCCTTAGTCAAAGAAGAGTCTCGTTGCATACTGGACTCCGAAAGGGTCTCGGTAGCAGCCTGCCAATCCACAGAAGCAGGCATCAGGGGCTGCGAAAGTGCCTCACTGAGGACCAGAGAACTGACTACTAGCTTAATCGGAAGCGTTGTCGGCAGTCTTGGACTTGTGCGGTCTGTCTCTGTCTTTATCCTTACGATTTTTTCGGAAGATCTGTTGTCAGATGGCTTACTGAAGCCATATCGGAATTCGAGGAATGACAGCGAAAATATCTAGATACAATAACGGCCTGATGACGTATAGTTCTGGCATTGAACAAAACACAAAAGCAACAGCGGGGGACGTCGTGGTCTGGGCCTAAACAAGTGAAGCAGTAAGAATGAGTGTCTTGGTGTGGTATTTGCTTTCCACAGGCGAGACAATTGTTAACTTTTTCTGACATCGGTTAGAGCGAAAAAAAAAAGGATCCCCAACAGGGTACTTAGCTTTAGAAGACTTCAACTTCAATTCAGAAACGAAAAACTCAGGTAGCAGATGACTGGCACTCATGCAAACTGCTTCTGCTTTGGGCTCCACAGCAAGAAAGACTGATGTAATGGCGTCGGTTGCCTGATTTTATACCACTGACGAGCTGACGTCAGTCCTGGAGCGACAGCAACTGATGCAGAAATACTAAGCCTCTGGTATTTGGGCCGACTGAGGGCTACCCTGGCAGGGATAACCCAAATGTGATGACTGCAATAGTGAAACAAAGAAGAACATCAATAGTGTTTTAGTTATATTAACATTTGAACTTGTTTCAAACTTTGAACTTGTATAAAACTGAAATGCAATTTTCTTTTATAAAAAATTAACTGCTACACTAACATTAAATAAAACCACTAAATGTAACAGAAATATAAATATTAACTAATGATTTAGCATCCATCTGCCTGTCCAGCACTAAAAACATTTTATGCAACTATGTTCCCAGTTGGTCACTGCAATCTTCTACACCAAATATATCACAGAAATAATAATTTATACTCAATTATCCCATAATTTCATCCTATATTATCCATTGCATTATAATTATCAAGCATGTTATCATCTATACATAGCAGACTGTTACTGCTTCATTCACTACTGATATTACTAGCATTTCTATGCACTTGCTTACACATATTATACTTCAGTGGTCACAGATTTGCAATGCATTACCAGGCTGGAAGGTAATGAAGTACAAGGAGACAGTGTGAAATACAGACATTAGGGAGGCAAGTATATGGCAGAGAGGACCTACATGTTTAATCAAAGTCCCACAATTTACTAAAAAAACTGAGCAGATAATGTATTTATCAAGCTGGTATAAAGGTGGGGTAACATTATAAATGGGAATAAACTTGATAATCTGTATTAAACAAATAGATATCTATAATTTTTGAGATCAGCCTTTCTGAAGATTTGGAACCTGAACAAATGAAATAAACACCCAACTTCATGTACCAAATGAGGAGGGGGGTGGGGTTCAGAAAACTTACTTCACTCATTCACGGCATGCGTCAATATTAAGAATTTTGTGAATGGTAATACCAGACTAGATAATGGCCCCAAACCACATTCAGGGGAATTAGATATGTTGGCCTTTTTATCTGTAGGCAAACTATCAGATTCAGGTAAGAGCACAACAGTACTACCTTAAGGAAAACATTACAAAGAGCAGTGACCACGTTTCTCATTAGGAAGAAATGAGGAGTCTTTTGGATGTTTGAATACAGAGAAAGTTTGGAAATGGGTCTAACAGTGCAGAAATACCTGGCTTTATATCATCACAGCCATGTTTTATGTGTAGCTAGGTGGAGGATTTGAGGAATTATCAAACAGGATGGGGAAAAGCTTGTAAATGCAGTAAAGTTGAGCAAATAGGTAAAGTAATCCACCGAAGAACTTAACAGACTAAACACCATCCAAACATCAGCTGAAGGATGGTAGACAATAAAATAGGAAGGTTGAAAACGTGGTTACTGGATGACTAGATGAAATGTATGAGCAAGTAGCCTCAAGTGTAACTGGAGGTAACAGTGTTACAACCCTTAGTGCATGTACTAAATTATGCAGATTAAGCCTTTACTGTCCACTTGAGGTTCATCTGAATCTGCTTTATAAGGTGGGGTTGGTGTTCTAAATGTTCACTGAGAAGGTTAAGTGGAATGAAGGGAAGCAGTTTGTCACACTTGCAGATCCCCTCCTCTCTGTACAAGGGCCAGTACTGGAATGTCAATATACTGTCCGCATCTGCAGGCAAAAAAATAAGTGAGATGATTTAGCCCAAATCAGGGAGAAATGTTACACAGCTGTCATGTCAGAAAAATTGAGAGAGGAATGAGTTGATTAAGGTAGAAAATAATCCATTGTTTATTAACAGAGGATCTTGAGAGAGTGACAAATATGGACTGGTGGCTTATTAACCCCCCACCCCCAGTCAGTCACAGCTCCTTGGCTCATGACCGGTGGTCTTTTATACTTACTTTGAGGTCGAGCTGGAGAAATCCTTATCCTGCAGACACAGGTGAGTAGGTATGGTGAATGTCTGTCTGTCCCTCAGCCTTGCAGAAATTCATTTGTGCGCAGCTCCTCTACTGCTATTCCATACAGTCATTCAAAATTTCAGCGTTGCTCATTGACATGACATCACCGTGTTGACGCAACGTTGGGCTGCGGCTGTAAACAACTGAACAACTTTTTTTATTTTTTTTTAAACTCTCATGAGAGTCTCTGAGTCCGAGAGACAGTCGGGCACTGCCTCGAAGCTGATCTCATCATGCACACCCCTGCACATGGATAACATTGCAGGAAATGCTGGCGATACGTGACGACATCGGCTGTAACTTAAAACTGCAAATAAAAAAAAAATAGGGAAATGAAGGTGCCACTCAGGAATTTGAAAAAAAAAACATTATTTTGCCCTCAAAACTAGTGAATTCTGTAGAGCTGACAATTACGTTTCTAAACTGCGGACTTTTGTGTTGCATGTTACACTAGCACCACATCTGGTACAGGCTCATCCACATTCTATGGGAGTGTTGACACAGCTGAAAATGCAAGATCACAGCAGTGGGGGGGGGGGGTTCTACCCTCTTTTTAAATGCACCCTGGCCTCTGGTTCAAAGAAACATTGGTCCTTAAAAGGGGAATTGATAAAAGCTGCCTTGGTGCCCTAAGTGAAATCACTTGGCTCAGTGGTCTCGCATTGAATTGACTATGAGGGCTGTACGACACTGATATATGCAGCTAAAGGTCACAATCTCCAAAATAAAAACATAAGTAGTCAATGCAGCTAAGAATGTACTGTAGTAGCTTTCCTCACATCAAATTATGCTGGTTTGGGGGCTGATTCAAACACAAAGACCACAAGTTAGTGATCCCTAATGAGAAGCCAAACATGCCAGTATACAGCAATACTGAATTCAGTAGTTCTAGCCAAAACTTCTGTGACACTATAAACGACTTGCACCACAGGGATGGTTACTCACAAAGCACTAAGGACAAGGACAACAACTGTTCTTTTAATGGTCCACCTGAAAGCTGCTGCCTCATGGGAGAGGATTTTTGTCTATAACAACTCACTCAAATAGAAATGATGGCAGACACGTACACCTGTTTTACTAATTGGAGAACATGAAAACTTATTTTACTAATCAAGCCATTACTCTGGACTTGGACGGATGGAGTCTGGCTCTGTGGGGTTCCAGTCTTATTGTTTGCCGCCGTTGTAGAGGTATGGATGTTAAAGCTTAATGTATTTCTAATTAGAACCTTCACTCTCTCAACAGCTGAAGGGAGTGGTCAGCCTTTTGGAAACTGAAGCCAGTGTATCAGGTTTCCCAAGCAGACCCAGTGGCACCACCCAAGGTATCTGCCAGTAAAAGTACTATCCATGAGGACTGATGGCACCACCCAAGGTATCTGCCAGAAAAAGTATTATCCACGATGACTGATAGGTAAGACCTAAAAGCCTTTTTAGAAAGGCTACAGGGTCAATGGGTGATTTGTCACATGATACAGGAGCTCCGAGAATTTCTTAAATCTGCAGTAATTTAGGGAAAATGCAAGGGAATCAGTATCTTGCTCAAAATTCAAGTATGATATGAGGGATTCTAATGGATAATTTAAGTGCTTCTTCTTACATGTACCCTTCTTCAGTACCTTTGAGGAAATCTGATGGGGGAAGAATCCATTTTGTGAGCATATGTTATGGAAAGGGGATGAAAAGGGCTGTGGACTCTCATCTGCTCCATGACAGCAGGCAAACTGTTTGACCTTAAATCTAGAGTCTAGAGGAAGAACCAAAGGGGCAGACGAGCAGAAATTGCTGACAGGTGAGCTTTTACTGAATATGCTAACCCTGTATGGAGCAAATCACACAAATAAGAGAAGACCATAGGAACCTGCACAGATAAGCGATCCTGGCTTTAAGAGAGTCACCAGACAGAAAATCTTTTCCAATTAGACAGATATGACCTTCAGGTAGTAAGATTTCCTGGCCTCCTGCAGGACCCTGAAGCATGTCCTAAGAAAAGGCATGTCTAAAGGGGTCAAAACCCTATTACCTACAGAGTCAACTGAAGAGTGGACAAGTGAGGATGGATAAGAGACCACTTGTTTTGTTTGAGAAGATCTACCCAGTGAGGTAACGTGAGGTGATTGCCCTTGGCCAAGTGAGAAAGAAGGGGGAATCACTGCTATCTGGACCAAAAGGGAGTCACTAGCAAGATTTTGGGAGTCCTACTTGATCTTTTTGCAAGAGCTTCAGAAACAGAAGAAGGGGAGAGAGAAAGTACAGTTGTGTACACTTACCATAAATGTAGATGTTCGAGTGTATTCACTGTTGCAGTCATTACATTTGGGTAATCCTGCTGGCAGGTTGCCTTCAGTCGGCTTGAATTCCAAAGTCCTGGGTCCTGCGTCGGCTGCTGTCACCCCTTCCCTGATGTCAGGTCATCAGGGGTATAAAAGAAGCAGCCAACGCCATTTTCTTTAGTTTTTCTTGCCCCAGATGTCAGGTGCCCCCTAAAAGGGTAGGCAAAATATATATATAAAAATACATGCACCAATATAAACTTTACTTTCATCTACAAGCAAATACACCACATAGGTTGTATAAATCAGAGAAGGAAAGATAGGTTCCATTAGAAGAACAAGGGGGATGGAGGGTGGGTAACCTGGACTGCAACAGTGAATACACTCGAACATCTACATTTATGGTAAGTGTACACAACTGTACTATGTTCTTCGTGTTTCACTGTTGCAGTCATTACATTTAGGTAGAGTCCCAAAGCTATGGTTGGGAGGCTGGAGCTAAATATCATTAGAAGCAGCTATGAGGCCCTGCAGAACTGCAGTGGCAAAGCCTGCCCTGGATTTAGAGTAGAGTGGCAGATGATAGTGCTTTGTAAAGGTGTGTACTGAACTCCAAGTAGCAGCCTCTAAAATGTCCTTGGTTGGTACTCCCCTGAGAAAGGTTGCTGAAGTGGCTGCAGCTCTGGTCGAATGTGACCTAATGCCCTTAGGCACTAGCTTGCCATGGTGTAAATAGCAGAAATAAATGCAGTGGCCTATCCACTTTGAAATAGTCTGCTTTGAGATGGCCTTTCCTTGTGATCCTGCAGCATACGCCACTAGTAATTGCTCTGTCTTTCTGAAAACCTTGGATCTGTCCAAGAAGAAACTAAGCTGTCTGTGTACGTCCAAAGAATGCAGTATTCTCTCCCCCTTGTTCTGTGGATTTGGATAAAAAGTTGGCAGGTGAATAGTTTGGTTAAGAGACACACTGGACACCACCTTAGGCATAAATGTTGGGTTTGTCCTCAGAGACCCTGTCTGGATAAAAAAGGTTCCACAGCCATGCGTGCCTGTAGCTCTGAAACTCATCTTTCAGAAGTTATTGCTAGGAGCAGAGCTGTTTTCCAAGATAAAAACTTTATATCAGCAGTAGCAGCTGGCTGAAAAGGGGGCAGGGTGAGGTTTTCCAAGACACAGTTGAGGTCCCATGCAGGCATTGGTGATCTCCTTGGAGGCCTTAAATTTTTGGCTCCTCTGAGGTACTGCTTTAATAAGGGATGAGAAAAGATTGGTGGCTCTGTATTGTAATGAGCCGAAATGGCAGAAGCATGAATTTTAATAGATGAAAAGGATAGGCCCTTGTCCAGCATCTCAGTTAAGTATTGCAAAATCTGAGGAATATTTGGCACAGCTGTATCAGTTCCTTGTGCCTGGTTCCAAGCACAGAATCTCTTCCATTTTCCAGCATAAGATTTTCTAGTACTAGGCCTTCTGGCTTCCAAAATGACATCCATCACAGCTTTACTGAGAGGAGTGTTTTGTATGACTACATTATCCGCCATGCTGCCAGGTTTAAAGTCCTGTGTTGTCTGTGCAGGATCTGATTGTTTTGCTGGGACAGTAGATGAGGTATTTGAGGTAAGGTCCAAGCTGGGCATTGAGACAAGTTCCTTAGGATTGGATACCAGTACTGGAGGGGCCAGTCTGGGGCAAATCAGTATCATCTTTGGCTTCTCCTGTCTGACCTTTAGGAGTACCTTGGGGAGGACAGGCAAGTGGGGGAAAGGCATATACTGATAGGTTTTTCCAGCTGAAAGATAGGGCTTCCACTTTCCATGCTTGTCTGTGATATGTCCTTGTGTGGAATTTTTTTAGTTGGTAGTTCTGAGGGGAGGCAAATAGAGCTATGTCCGGGCATCCCCATTTCCTTGTTAACATGCTGAAGACTTGTGGATCCAGCTGCCACTCGTGGGGATCCATGAGGTTTCTGCTTAGTTCGTCTGCCAGAGTATTTTCCCTTCCTGGCAGGAATTGTGCCTGCAGATGTACTTGGTAAGTCAATGCTGTGTCCCACAAAGTCATGGCTAGTCTGGAAAGGGGGTAAGAATGTGTGCCCCCCTGCTTGTTTATATACCACATGACCGTGGTGTTGTCTGTCTTTATCAGTAGTTGTCCCGGATGAAGTAGGTCCTTGAAGGCTGTCAGGGCATTTTGAACAGCTAGCATCTCTTTTTGAGTGATATGTAGATGTATTTGGTTTGAGGACCATGTGCCCTGAATGCATCTTCCTGCCATTGTGGGCCCCCCAGGCATAATCTGAGGCATCTGTTGTTAGTGTCTGCCTGGCTGGGGGTAATGTGAATGGCTGTCCCTTGTTTTGGTGACAAGCCTTTGCCCACCATCGAAACTCATGTTGCAGGCAGGGAATGAGAGTAAAAAGAAGTTATGTACCTACCATAATGTTCCATGTTAGTTGTCTTCAACTCGCCTTCTTTCTTGCTGGTTGGGACCGGAGCCGATCCTCGGCTCCAACTCAGCCATCTTCAATAGCTCGAGAGCTGTTTACTGGCTTAAGGCTACCCCTTGTCCCATGATGCCTAGCGATAGCTACCCAGATCTCTTTTGAAATAGCTAACCCCAGACATAGCCAGAGAATAAACCTGCCCAAACAAATAGGTTGATTATACCTGCCATACTCTCTAAGTCAGTAGAGGAAACAAACCAGAGAACACCCAGCCAGTGAAACAAGAACTCCTCTCGGTCCAATAGGACAGGGGGATGGAGGGTGGGATGCAAGATAGAAGGCGAGACGAAGACAACTAACATGGAACATTATGGTAGGTGCATAACTTCTTTATGTTAAGTTGTCTATATCGCCTTTGTTCTTGCTGGTTGGGACAGCGTCCCTAGCACCTACAATCCTGGGCGGCTCATTGGAACAGACTCTTCAGAACAGTGGAACCAAAGTCAGCTCTGCTCCTGGAAACCATATCTAGCTTGTAAAGAGAAATAAAGGTATGAGGATTTGCCCACGTAGCAGCTGTACAGATAGAATCCATGGGCAACACAGACTGGAAGGCTACAGAGGTGGCCAAGGCCCTAGTAGAATGACCTTTCGGTTTGATAGGAAACTCTTTGTTCCTTAACTGATAAATGAAAGTAATAGTGTGAGACAACCACCTGGATAAGGTCACCTTGGAAACTGGGAGACCTTATTTGCCTAGAGCATAGGAAAGGAATAGTCGGTCCGACTTCCTTATTTCCTTAGTCCTGTGCAAGTAAAAACGCAATTGTCTATGAACGTCATATTGGTGTAATTTGTATTCTGCCTTGTTGGTGCGATTAGGGAAAAACACAAGAAGGTCTACAGACTGGTTTAAATTATTTTCTGAGCAGACTTTTGGAAGAAACAAAGGATCAGTCCTCAGAGCAACCCTGTCCTTATGAAAAACCAAGTATGGAGGACGAACATATAGTGCCTGAAGTTTAGAGACGCATCTGGCTGAAGTAATAGCTATCAGAAAGTGTCTTCCAAGATAGAAACTTAATGGAGCAGGACGCTGCTGGTTCAAAAGGGGGCAGAATTAAGGAAGTTAGTACCAAATTAAGGTCCCAAGGAGGAGGGGGATCCCTCACTGGAGGCCTAAGGAGAGTGGTCCCTCTCAAAAAAGCTTTACAGAGCTTATAAGACAATGTTAGAATTTGACAAACTAGCATGAAAGTTAGAAATGGCCACTAATTGAACCCTGATCGTAGCAGAAGCGGACCTGGAATGAAAAAGTGTGCTAGGAATTCCAGAATTTCGTGGACTGGGGCTGAAAAGGGATCTACGTTCCTAGCCTCTGCCCAACAAGAAAAACGTTTCCATTTACTAGCATAAGTTTTTCTGGTTGTGGACTTGTGAGAGGAGACAATCTCACATACAGCTGGGGAAATGCTGGAAAGCCTGACTAAGGTTGGAAGGGAAGCAACCAAGCTGTGAGCTGGAGAGTTTGGAGGGATTGATGTAACCCGCCTGACTGATGAATCAGTAGGTCTGGAATCGGATCCAGAGTCCAGGGCTGATCGAGAAGGTAATGGTGCAGGAACGGGAACCATATCTGTCGAGGCCAGTAGGGGGCAATGAGGATCATTTTGCAATCCAACGATATTGCTTTCTGTACGAGTTTTGGAATCAGGGGAAACGGAGGAAAGGCATAAAGAAGTCCCTGAGGCCAATCGTGGACTAGAGCGTCTCTGGGTGAGTGACCTGGAAGCGGAAGAAGGGAGAAGTAGTTGCTGCATTTGCTGTTGAAGGGGGTGGCAAAAAGATTGCAGCAAGGCTGTCCCCATTTGCGGAAGATAAGATCCGCAACTTACTGATTCAGAGACCACTCGTGAGGCATGAGGATAGCTCTGCTGAGCCTGTCCGCTATGACGTTGGATCTCCCAGGGATGTGCGTCGCAATCAGAAAACATTGGGAGAAAATCGCCCACTGCCACAGTCTGAGTGCTTCTCGACACAGGGGGTAGGACCTGGTTCTGCCCTGCTTGTTGATGTACCACACCACTGACATGTTGTCTGTTTGAACTGCAATGGTCCCAGAAGGAAGAGAGTCCTGAAGGGCTTGCAACGCTAGGAGCACGGCTCTCATTTCTAGGACGTTTATGTGCAGATGGCACTCGTGAGGTTGCCAAGTGCCTTGGACTGTCCTGCCCTGATAATGCTCCCCCCACCCTATCAGGGAGGCGTCTGTGGTCACTGTGGCTACCGGAGGGGGCTGAATGAAGGGTCTGCCCTGAGTCACTAGTGGAGAGACCATCCACCAGGAAAGGTGCCTTTTGTATGCTTCTGTAATCATGATCATGTGAGACATGGGCAACTGTTGGAAAGACCACTGTGTGAACAGAAGCCACTGAAGGATCCTCATGTGAAAGCGGGCCAGTGGGATTAGAAGAATGGCTGCTGCCATGGAACCCAGACTTTGAAGGACGAACCTGACTTGGATTCTTTTGCTCTGCATTAGAATTTTTACTTGCTGACGAATTGCAGACACCCTTTCTAGAGGTAGCTTTGCGGACATGTTCCTTGTGTCTAAGTCTGCTCCTATGTAGGTGATAGATTGACAGCAGATTGTGATTGTGTAATCCCTGGCGTGTAGGAGTTGATGCCTGGTAGTAGCAGTGAGGAGCCAGTTGTCTAGATATGGAAACACCTGGAATCCTCAACGTCTCAGGTGAGCCGTGACCACTGCCATATATTTGGTGAACACCCTGGGGGCTGTGGTGAGACCAAAGGGCAGAGCTCTGAACTGATAATGACTGGCTCCCAGCCGGAAGCGAAGAAATCTCCTGGAGCGCCTGTCCATCTTGACATGGTAGTACGCGTCCTGAAGATCTATCGAGCACATCCAATTGTCCTGACCCAGAAAGGGTAGAATGGACTGTAGGGTGACCATCCGAAACTTTGTTCTTTGTACAGACCTGTTTAGTCTGCTGAAATCCAGAATCAGTCTCCAGTCCCCTGTCTTTTTTTTGGCACCAAAAAGAACCTTGAGTAAGTTCCGGATCCGTGCTGGTCTGCCAGGACTTCCTGGATGAGTTTTTTTTCTAGCAGTTTTGAAACTTCTATTACTGCTTGGTCCTTCAGATTGAGTGGAACATCTGGAAGGGATTTCTTTGACGGTAAGGGGGGTTGACAGAAGGGAATTTTGTAACCTCTGGATATAATGGGCCGTACCAATCTGTCTTGCGTTAAATTTTGCCAGGCTTTTGGGTACAGTGAAAGTCTTCCCCCGACTGCCTCCAGAGGTGAGCAGCCGGGCAACCCTTCAGGGATGCTGAAAGGGCTTATCAGAGAAAGATTCTCTGTTGCCCTGGTTCTGCGGACCCCCTCTGCCACGAGGGCGGTGTCTGTTGTTGTTTCCCCCTCTGTCCCTGGAGGAAAAATTGCTACGTGTGTCAGGCAAGGCTCCCTGGGATTTTCGGAACCACATCTTGCCACTCTTCTGACCTTTGGGGTACGGTCTAGAGGGAGTGGAAAAACGGACTCCCACGGCAGAGAGTCTTGCCTTCTTGCTCACACCTAGTCAAAGTGTCTTTCACCTGTGGTCCAAAAAGAAAGGAACCATCAAAGGGGGTGTTGGTGAATGACGCTCGAAAGGGTTCCGCAAAATTACATAGCCGCATCCATGCATGCCTCCTAAGGGCCACACCCGTACCTGCAGCTCTACTCGCACCATCGGCTGCATAGGAAATGAGCCTCATGGAGGAGTTAACTACAGAATTAAGCGTCGCCAGCTGGGAAGCTACTTTAGCTTGAGTCCCTTCAGCTGATGGATCTTGAAGGGTATCTCTGTGCTCTTTAAGGAGATCCCTCTGAAGCCGTGTAAAATGACAAAGGTAGTTCAGTGACCTCATAGAAAAGGTCGCTGAAGTGAACATTCGCTTCCCGTATCTGTCCATCGTCCTATACTCCTTGTTAGGAGGATGGACAGACGAAGAGGTCTCCGCTAACTCTTTTTTGGTGGCTGCTGCTACTGCCATGGCATCAACAGGAACACCTTTGGTAAGGAACTGCTTATCCTGGGGTGCTGTGATGAATTTGCCAGGTCTCCTCTGAGTTGGTTCCACTGTATCTGGAGCTGACCAAGCCTTTCGAGCCACCACTGCCATAAGTGGATCGAAAGGCAGAGAAACCCAGGAGGTGGAAGGTCGGGAACCGAAAGCATCCAGAAATACAAACTCATCCTCAGTAGGGGCTAGGGGATTCCAGTTCCCCCTCTGCTTAAGCATTTCTAGGATGTCCGAGAAGGAAACATCTTCAGAGGGGTATCTCGGGGACCCTTCCGAATCATCTAAGTCTGTATCAGAAGTGACAGACTCAGGGGAGTCAATGTGCTTCCTATTGCACTTCTTCTTACGAGGGGGCTCCTCTGAATGATCAGGGGAGGCCTCGGAAGAAGAGGAAACACCCAATGGGGTGTCCTGAAGCATCGGTTCCCTACGCTTGGGGTCTGGAGGAGGAGCAGAGGTTGGCACAGGCACTACAGGGGACGGAGCCGGTAGGGCCGATAGTGGAGCTGACTCAGTAGCCAGCACACTCCTCATGACATCGAAGGCATTCCTGCCACGATGCAGAGAAAGCTCCGGTTCCGAGGAAGTCAGAATCTTTCTCCGCACTGAGGGAGACGGCTCAGAGGCCGATGGAGCCGAGCTCACCTGCACCAAAGCTCCGAGAGGGAGAATGGGGTCGGACAAGGGTCCAATGCCACTCGCCCCCTTGGAGCCGACGAGGGAACCCTGGCGCCCAGATCCCTCGATGGACGGCACTACTGAGGGGATCGGAGCAGACGTCAGACCCGAAGGAGATAGAGTTATTGGAGCCGACGCTTCCACTACTTGAACCCCAATGAACTCTGGCTCCGAACTCATTGGAGTCGGAGGAGGAACATCAAGAGAAGTGGACGGAGCAAACACCTGTTGAGGAGGACTGGACAACATCTTGGCAAGTGCCTGCGACTTTAGCAACCTACTGACTACTCTCTCCACATCGTAATCAGACAGCCTAGAGGATCGAGAGGAGTGAGAGGATCGGTGACTGCGCTCGCTCTGAAGCAAAGGAGACCGAGGAGCTGAATGTACCAATTCCAGTGAAGGGGACCTCAGACTCTTGTGGCTCCGCGAAGGCTCCGAAGTCTCTGATGGAACCGATGGGGAGATAGTCTTATCGGTGCTAGCCAGAACCGAAGTAGAAGGTAAAGTCTGAACCGAAGACGGCTCCGAACTTGGAGTCGATGGCTTGGTGGATTTAGGGGATTTCACAGGCTGAGAGCCCTTGGCCGGTGAATCCTGGGGTTTTAAAAGATCCCTAAGAATAAGCTTATTCTTACGCTCCTGCAGGACTCTTGGACTAAACGCATGGCAGATAGAACAAGAGTCCTGCAGGTGCACAGCGCCTAAACAATAGACGCAAGAAGTGTGCCCATCTGTCAAAGACATTTTCTGACAGCATGAGTCTCACTTATTGAATCCAGAAACTTTGGATTCCTTTGACATCCTGAAAGAAGGAAACAACAAATACAACAGCTATCAGAAGCAAAATACAGTCTACACAAAAAACACACTCTACTACAAGACTATAGCTAAAGATTTTTTTTTTTTTTTTTTAACAGGAAAGCCTCTAACTTAAAGGGCTAGCCTATGAAAGAAAGGTAGAAGGAAAGCCTCTAACCTAAATGGCTAACCTGACAAGAAGAGGTAGGGGGGAGGGGTGGGGAGAACTCTCTAAGTTAAACGAGTTCTACAAGAAAAAGAAGGGATACTACAACTAAACGCTAGCTATCACAAAAAACAAGACTAATCGTTAACAAGAAAACACTGAAAATATAGAATTCTAAAGTAAGAAAGTTATACAAAAAAATTTATATGAGCCTGAGCTAGAAAAACGACACCTCGAGCTGAAGCGGCAAACGAGATCTGGGTAGCTATCGCTGGGCATCATGGGACAAGGGGTAGCCTCGAGCCAGTAAACAACTCTTGAACTATTGAAGATGGCTGAGCTGATCCCAACCAGCAAGAAAGAAGGTGAGATAGACAACTTAACATTCATTGTTTCCAGGCTGTAGCAATGTTGAGTCCAAACACTTTTTAGGTACCATTGAAGTTTCCTCATATGCAGTCTTGCATATGGAATTAGTAGGATGCAGGATACCATGAAGCACAAAGCCTGCAGAATTTTTCTTGCAGATAACTGGGCCTTTGTTGCTAACATTTTGAAATAGGTAGGTAGTTGCCTTTGTCTGGCGTGAGATAAGCCAGCTGGGCAGTTGCATTTAAGCTTACACCCAGGAATATTATCTCTTGAGAGGGTACTAGTTTTGATTTCTTTTCGTTGACTGTGTACCCTAGGCATATTAGAAGCCTTTTCACAAACGCCAGATGCTGTAGAAGAATGTCCTTGTTCTCTGCTTGAATTAGACAGTCGTCCAAGTAAGGATATATTTGTATTTCTCTTTGTCTACAGAATGCAATTACTGGTGCCAGACACTTTGTAAAGACCCTGGGTGCAGTAGATAAGCCAAAGGGCAGTGCAGAGAATTGGTAATGCATTAAGCCAGCCTTGAATCTGAGGTATCTTCTGCATACTTGTCTGATTGGGACATGCAGGTATGCCTCTTTTAGGTCTAAAGTCACAAGCCAAGCGTTCTTGCCCAGCATGGGCAGAAGCTGCTGCAGTGTCAACATCTTGAACTTTGGTATATCCAGGAATGTGTTAAGAACAGATAGGTCCAGTATTGGTCTCCAGGCCTTGTCCTTTCTGGGTACCAAGAACAGTCTTGAGTAAAATCCTTGTCCCTGCTCTTGCTCTGGTACTTGCTGAATGGCCCCCATGTCCATGACGGATGAGACTTATTTTTGGGCCTCTGTCCATTTATTTTTTGGCAGAGCTTGGGGAAGAATAAGGGGAAATAAGGTTTGAAGAGACAGCATCCAAAAAGAAGGAATCTTGAGAAAGGTGTTAAGCTGGGAAAGATCCAGAATTGGTCCTCCAGGTGACCACCCTCCGCTCTGGGAACCAGAAACATTTTGGAATAAAAACCCCATTCCCTACCTGAGCCGGGGGTACAGCTTGAATGGTGTGCCCTGGGCCAGAAGAGAATAAAGCACCTCTAGGAAAAAGGAAGCCATTTCCAAGGAGGTTAAGGATGCCCAAAAAAGGAGGAGGGGATTTCCAAATCTTGAAATACCCCTGGTGGATAATAGACAGAACCCAAAATTCTGTTGAGATTATCAACCAGTTTGGAAGGGGCAAAGGGACCTGCTTGAGGGAAAGGGAAAGAAATTTGTCAAATAGAACTGTTTATCTTGAAAGAAAGTTTTCTGAGAAGCAGGAGTTTGAGTAGACTTAGGAGGAGGCACACGTACAGAACCCTTTTTATCGTTAGGCAGACGGCGAGACTGCCTATGAACAAAAGCAGATTTGGAAGGGTAATTCCTTGTAAACTTAGGAACAGGAGAAACAAAAAATATATTTCGACTCCTGTAAGGACTTGCCCTTAACATGAAGAGACTTGAAAAGTTCAGCAGCAGCAGTACCAAAGGGATTTTTATAGTCCAAAGCAGCATCCATCAATTTAGCCTTAATATCATCAGGAAGACCCAAAGATGAAGCCAATAGTAATACCTCATAACAGAACCAAATGAAGCAGCCCTGGAGGAAGCACAGAAGAAAGGCGTTCAGACCAACATTCAATGGTAGCATTTGAACTGGTGGCAAAGAAGTTCTGAGTGCATGCATCCATATGTCACCTTTAAGTCCTACGGGAAGCATGTTTGTGATATACATCACCTGTCAATGCTAAAGGCTTTGGATGATGGGCTATCTTTGCTGGAGATCTCTTCAGTTAGTAATACCGCAGCAGTGACACGGCTCTTATAACTAATGGATGGAAAGGTGAAGCAATGCACTTACAACATGGATTTAAACAAGGTTGCTCTTTCCGCTCAGTTCTGTCTTGAACATAAGCATTGTAATGCAAAGAGAAAATAAAGAAATGGATGGGTGAGTGGGCTTAATTAAAATAAAGGATGAATTCACTCATAATGGCTAACTGCACTTGAGATGCATTACTTTTTTTTTAACAATTTCAAACATCTTTATTTGAATTCATATAATATAGTCCTTGCTCTGACACTACTGAACAACATTTAATTATCATGACTCTGCTGATAAAACACCATACCATACTACACATCTTCATAAAAAATGTTAATTTAGCATTAGTCTTAAACACTTTAAAACAGATGTATGCAATAAAGCCCCAATAGTCCACAAAATGTTCCCAATGTAAGGAACAATTATTAAACATTTATAGAACTTTCTGGTTTCATTAAAGACATTAACTGTAAACCATCTAGCCAGACTGTTTATGTCATACCGGCAGCATACCAAGTAAAAAGATCTGAGCTCCAAGCTTGTCCGCCTTACCCATACTACACTGCAACCTCCTTCCAATCCCCAGATTTTGTTTGCCGTGGCTTTGCCAAGCATGGGATTCTTAGAGCTCCAGGCAAGTTTAGCAATTTTTTTCTTCAAACTTCTCTTTTGGTCTTCTTTACCTGGTGTGTGAGTGTATTTTAATACCTTTCTATGGGTTTTCCTTCTACTTAGCCTTTATATCTCCTTTACCTTTGGTAGTTTCTCATCCCTTTGTAGGACCCTATTTTTCCCTCTTTCAGGAGCACGTGTGTGGCTGTGTGTGTGCTTTTGTTATGGCTAAAAGCCACAAAGTGATCTTTTCTAAATGCTCTGAGTGTGACCATAAGCTGTCACCAGCAGATGGTCACACTCAGTGTGTGATTTGCTTGGGGGTTACGCACCTTCCCTCGGGCTGCCAGATATATGCGGCCTTTAACCTTCGAGCCTTAAGGGATAGGAAGAACAAGCTGATTCTGGCGGGTCTTCTATCCGTGGAATCAGCTTCTTCTCCTTCCCTCTCAGTAGCGACAGCTGCAGCTGCTCAGCTGACTGGGCCTCTTCCCCTGTCTGGGACTCACCCTCCCACCTAGCCTCAGGGAGAACGACAGGCCAAGAAAGATAAAAAAGAGAGAAGGGAGAGAGAGAGAAAAGAGAGAGAGAGAAAGAAGCCGCAAGCGGCAGGCAGAATTGGACCCCTCGGCCCCTCCAGCGAAGGTGGCCTCTTCTCCTCTAAGAGTGTCCAAGCCTTCCTCCCCATGGCTTCCTTCTCCACGTTTCTCCCCAGAGCCGGAGGGGGAGACCCAACCAGCCTCAAGATCACTGTCGCGTCGGCGGCTTCCTCCAGGTCTACTCGAAGCATTTCGAAGGCAGATATGGACCGGATGATGAGTCAATTCAGCTGCAGATGGGAGTACTGCTGCCTCCCCCCCTGGGAGGGGAGTTCAGCTCCACTGTTCGCCCCAATAGCTCCTTCTCTGATCCATCACCGGATTTTGGAGTCTTCTGATCCGAGGAGCCAGGGCATTGGCACAGATGGTTATTGCTACCTCGACGCCGGCCATACCCTTGAGCTTATCAGATCCGCTCTCGGAGCTGAGAGCTGGGCGTCGGATCCGAGGGGGTGAGTGTGTCTTCGGCTCCTTTGCGGTCGAAGCACACCATCCTCTCGGGTCCGAGCCCCTCGTCAGATCCGAGGGCCCCAGCCACCTGTCTTAGAGAGGCCGGTTCCCCTTCGGCATTCGACGTGGTGGACAGGGTTCTCTCTGGAGGATAGAGACCCCTCACTCTTTCCTCAGGGTCCGCCCCCGCTCCCTCGCAGTTCAGTTTGTCCTCCATCATCACAGCCTGTGTCATTGACACCCCAGCCAGTTCCCTTGGAGGAACATGAATCCGTGGGTGAGCCCCCCTCGGACAGTCCCCCCGAGGAGGTCGCTCACAAATGCCTGTGCAAAAGGAGGCACTTGGACTCCCCCAGAGTCCCTCACTGAGGATACCGATTTGGAGGAAGGGGAAATTTCCCCCAAATCACCCCCCGGTGATGTCTCCTTTGGAGATATTATGGAAATACTCCGCCAAAGGGGGGGGTGGTCCGCCCAAAAACCCTCCTTGGATGAGTCGGTATTCCTGGAGGCATTTGACACAAGCCCATCTACCTCTTGGGTGTCCCCCCTGGTCGACCTCATCACCACCAGGGCATGGAAGGAGCCGGACACTGTAGAGCCGATACCTAGAAGGCCTGATAAGCTTCTCAGTCCCCCTGCAGACAGAGCTTCGTGGAGCAAGGGTTCCCCGGTTGATGCCATGGTGGTGGTGGCCGCCACCAAAAAGGAACTATCCCAGGAAAGTTCTTCGGTCCATCCCCCTGACAAGGCGTCTCGTGCAATGGACCGTATTGGAAAGCGTACTTTTGCTTCAGCTACCTTTTCTATAAGGGCTCTGAATTATTTGCTCCATGTAATCAGACTGCAGCGGGACCTGGTCAAGGAATACGCCGAGTCTCCCCCAGAGTCTATATCGACCAAGGATAAATGGACTTTCTCGACTCGTATGGCCACTCTTAAGTCAGTGTCCAATAAGTCTATGCAGCTACTTTCCCATGCCACAGAAAAAGCCACTAGAGCTAGTGGGGATCCGGTATCGCCTTAAGGCGTCATGCCTAGCTTCGACTTTGCGATTTCTCGGAACCCTTCAAGGCGTCCTTCGCGAATGCACCCTTTGATGGGTCAACCCTCTTAGGGAAGCCCGTCCGTGAGACGCTGGTCCAGAGCGAGAAAGATGGGAAAACACTGTCAGCCATCTAGGAACCAGCGAGGGCAGAAGAAGATGTGGTTCTGGAAATCTCAGCAGGCCCGGAACGCTCAGGACTCCTTCTCCCCCAGAGGCAGAGGGGGACAAGGTGGACGCCGGCCCAGAAACAGAGGGGGACTGAAGAACTTCGGGTCACGGGAACCCTTTTCCGACTGACCCGCGCAACAGCCCTGAGGGGTTGCCTGACTACTCCCCTCTGGAGGCAGTTGGGGGGCGCTTTTCGAGGCACCTGGCTCAATGGGAGTCCATCACAACAGATCACTGGGTGCTTCAGATAATATCCAGAGGCTATTCAATCCCATTCATCAACAAGCTCCCTTAATCAAGATGCCTCCCAAATGTCCCACCCACTCAAAGGGAGGCCGCAGCTTTGGAAATAAAAAAGCTGTTAGAAAAAAGAGCCATCCAGCATGTGCCCCCCAGACCAGTCCGGATCAGGCATCTACTCCAGGTTCTTTCTGGTGCCAAAAAAGACGTTGCCAAAGAGAAATTCCGGATGGTCATGATTCAATCCATCCTGCCCCTCTTGAGGAGGAGGTCTGGATGTGCTCCATAGACCTCAAGGATGCATACCTACCATATTCTCATGGAAAGATGGTCAGGAGGTTTCTCCACTTTTGGCTAGGAGCCAGTCATTACCAGTTCAGGGTCCTACCCTTCGGTCTCACCACAGCCCCCAGGGTGTTCACCAAGGTCATTGCAGTTGTAGCGGCCCACCTGAGGCTCCAGGGCATACAGGTCTTCCCGTACCTAGACGACTGGCTCCTCACCGCCCCCACCAGGCATCTGCTTTCTCTAGCCAGGGATTTCTTCCTCCTGATGTCACACTGGTTGGGGATAAACATAAATGTCAAGAAGTCCTTCCTCCAGCCTGTCCAAGTGTTAGACTTCACAGGGGCCAGGATAGATACCCTCCAGGCCAGGGCTGTCCTAATGTCAGACAGACTTCACAGCACGACTCTGCATGTGCTAGCCCTCTTTCAATCCTCTGCTCCCCCAGCAGAATTAGTCCTGAGAGCTTTGGGGTCCATGGCGGCAGCGATCAATCTGATTCCTTATGCTCGTCTGCACATGAGGGTTCTACAGTGGACATTGCAGGTCCAGTGGTCTATTCTACACCACCCTCTAGACTTCCGGATTCCCCTCAGCAGGGTTTGCAGGAACTCCCTCATGTGGTGGCTACAATCCCAAGCCCTTCGAGAAGGACAACCTTTTGTTATGTCACCACCCCAGGCCACAGTGGCCACAGATGCCTCCCGCCTAGGGTGGGGGGCATTGTGCGGGCAGGACGGTCCAAGGCACGTGGACTCAGACCAACACCGTACTGCATATGAATGTCCTGGAGAGGAGGGCGGTCCCCTTGGCGTTGCAGGCCCTACATGCCTTTTTTCCTCCGAGGACTATTGCGATCCAGTCGGACAATATGTCAGTAGTCTGGTATATCAACAAACAGGAGGGAACCAGGTCTTACCCCCTTTGCCGAGAAGCCATGAGAGTTTGGGAATGGGCGATCTCCACCAACCGCTTCCTGTTAGCAACGCACATTCCGGGTCGGTCCAAAATACTGGCGGACAAATTGAGCAGAACTATCCTCTCTCCTTACGAGTGGTCTCCGAATCCTTTTGTAGTGGAACAGATCTGACTCAAGTGGGGTCAGCCTTGCTGCCATCTCTTCGCATCGCCTTCCAACGTGAAGTGCAGCGAGTTTTTCACTCTAATTCCTCCTTTGGGAGAAGCCTCCAGAGACGCTCTAGTCCATGCTTGGCCGCCCGGTCTTCTTTATGTGTATCCTCCACTTCCGCTTATGACAAAATTTCTGCAGAAAGCTCACCGGTTGGGGAGCAAGATTATCCTCATAGTCCTACATTCTGGCCTCGTCAAGTCTGGTTCCCCTGCCTGCGGTCTCATCTCATAGCTCCACTCTGGATCTTGGATCCCATTCTGGATCTGATTTCTCATCCCTCGGGAATGGCTCCTCCGAACCTGGACGGTCTCAAGCTCTCAGCTTGGCTGATCCAGTTCCCCTAGTTGCCAGGACTCACTCGGTATCTCTTCCCGAGTCAAGTCTATCCTGGTGGTGGCACATAAACCCTCTACCAGGAAGATTTACAGTAGCAAATGGAAACATTTTTCAATTTGGGCTTCACAGAAGAACTTGGATCTTTTCACCGCTCCTGTTTCAGCGGTACTGGAATTCTTGTCTCATATTTTTCTGCAAGGGGCCAGCTCATCTACTGTGAAGGTTCAACTGGCTGCCATTTCTCATTTTCATATTGGGGACAACTTTGGTTCCCTCGCTGCTGCCAGAGTTTGTAAGACCTTTCTAAAAGGCACTTTTCTTTTGAGACCCCCTTTTAGAAATTCATCTCCGCCGTAGGATCTGACCTTAGTTCTTCAGGTGTTAGTTGCGCCTCCATTTGAACCCGCAGCTTCTGTTGATCTGAAGTTCTTGTCATGGAAGACGGCTTTTTTGGTAGCAATTACTTCAGCCAAGAGAGTGTCGGAGCTTCAGGCTCTCTGTATCAAACCTCCATACTTTGTGTTTCATAAGGATAGAGTATCTCTTAGGACTAATCTTTCCTTTCTCCCAAACGTTGCTTCCGAGATGAACATTAATCAGTCCATTAATTTGCCTGTCTTTTTCCCTAATTTCCAGAATAAAGGAGAATATAAACTTCATTTGCTGGATGTTCACAGACAGTTACGTTTTTATTTGCACAGGGCGGCCGTCTTTCGTAAATCTGATCAGCTTTTTGTCTCCTTTGCTAAGCCTTTTCTAGGGAAACCAGTTTCAAAAGTGACTCTCGCCAGGTGGATTTCGAGTTGTATCTTACAAGCATACGGAGAATCTGGCTTACCTGAACCAGTGGGAGTTCATGCTCATTCCACGTGTTCTATGGCAACGTCTGCTGCATTCTGGTCTAGAGTTTCCCTGGATGACATTTGTTCGGCGGCTACCTGGGCGTCCTCTCGCACCTTTATCTCTAATTATAAACTGGATTTAGTGTCTAGGGGAAGGGCTGCCTTTGGCTCTGCAGTGCTCCGGAATATACTTCCTTAAGGGCCTCTCAAGATTCAGGTAGCTGGGGACTCTGTCCCACAGGTTGCTGATCAAATGAAGTTAACTACTTCAGATAAAGAAGTTATGTACTCACCATAACGTTCCATCTGAGTAGGTAAACTTCATTTGTCAGCAACCGTCCCTCCCTCCTTCCCCCTGCCCTTCATGGTTATTTAGCTGAGCTTGAGGGTTGGACTTATGAGCTTTACTTTGTCCTTGAGTCAAGTGTCTCGGGTTGTTAGTTGTTTTGATATTATGTGCAGGTGGCAAACGCGATCTGAGGATTGGAAGGAGGTTACAGTGTAGTATGGGTAACGGGGAGGAGCTTGGAGCTCGGATCTTTTTGCTTGGTATGCTGCCGGCTCGGATCCGTAACCCATAGGTTGCTGAGAAATGAAGTTTACCTACTCAGATGGAACGTTATGGTGAGTACATAACTTCTTTTTGTGTACACTTACCATAAATGTAGATGTTCGAGTGTATTCACTTTTGCAGTCATCACATTTGGGTTATCTGCTTGCAGTAACCCTCAGTCGGTCTGATTATCAAAGTCTTGGGTCCTGTGTCGGTTGCTGTCTCATCTTCCATGACGTCAGGTAGTCAGGGGTATAAAGCATGCAGCCGACGCCATTACATCAGTTTTTCTTGCCCCAGATGTCAGGTGCCCCCCTAATGGGAAGTAATTAAATATATATACACATATATACATATATAAACACACACACACACACACACACACACACACACACACACACACACACACACACACACACACACACACACAAGGTTATACCTCCAAAAAAAAAGCAAATACACCAAAAAGCTTTTAAGCATAGTAAAGGAGTGTAGAGATATAGCCAAAAGAAGTCAGGGGGCTGGAGGGAGGGTAACCAGGACTGCAACAGTGAATACACTCGAACATTTACATTTATGGTAAGTGTACACAAAGTACAGTTTTGTACCTACCATAAATGTAGATGTTCGAGTGTAAACACTGCTGCAGTCATTACACTTGGGTTATCCTGCCATCAGGCGGTTCCCCAGTCGGCCTGAGTTCCAAAGTCTTGGTCCGGCATCGGTTGCTGTCGCCTCCTCCCTGACGTCAGTGCGACAGGGGTATATAAGATGCAGCAGACGCCATTTTCTTTTTCTTGCCCCAGATGTCAGGTGCCCCCAAATAGGTAGGCAATTCAAATTGCTAGTGAAATATACAAAAGAAAAGCAAACAACCATTTTTAGTTACCAGCAAATACACCCCATAGGTAGTAAAGGGTAGAAGACCTAGGTACGTACCAGAAAGTAAGAGGGGAAGGAGGGAGGGTAACCTGGACTGCAGCAGTGTTTACACTCTAACATCTACATTTATGGTAGATACAAAACTGTACTATGTTCATCGTGTTACACTGCTGCAGTCATTACACTTGGGTGGAATCCCAAAGCTGAGGTAGGGAGGCTGGATCTATAAGGCATTAGGGGTGGCTATAAGGCCCTGCAGAACAGCAGTGGTGAAGCCAGCTCTGGATTTGGAGTATAAAGGCAAATGGTAATACTTGGTGAAGGTACGCACAGAACTCCATGTTGCTGCTTCCAAAATATCCTTGGTAGGCACTCCTCTGAGGTACGCTGTTGCCCTGGTGGAGTGAGATCTAATGCTGCTAGGTACAGGTTTCCCATGGTGAGTATAGCAGAAACGTATACAATGTCCTATTCATTTTGAAATTGTCTGTTTTGAAATGGCTTTTCCCTATGCTCCTGCAGCATATGCTACCAGTAATTGCACAGATTTTCTGAAAGCTTTGGTTTTGTCCAAGTAGAAGCGTACCTGCCTGTGAATGTCCAAAGAATGTAGTAGTCTCTCCCCTTTGTTCTGTGGTTTTGGATAAAAAGTTGGCAAGTGAATAGTTTGGTTTAGAGCCACACTTGATACCACCTTTGGCATAAACGTAGGGTTAGTTCTTAAAGACACCCTGTCCTGGTGGAAGATGAGGAAAGGTTCCACTGCCATTAGTGCCTGTAATTCTGAAACTTTTCGTGCTGATGTTATTGCCAGTAGCAGAGCAGTGTTCCAAGAGATGTATTTTATTTCTGCTGTGTTAGCTGGCTCAAAAGGAGGTAAAGTTAATTTTTCCAAAACAAAGTTGAGGTCCCAAGTTGGTGTAGGTGCTCTACGGGGTGGTCTTATTTTAGCCCATCTGAGGTACTGTTTGAGCAAAGGATTAGAAAAAATTGGTGGATCCGTGTTGTAATGAGCAGAAATGGCTGAGGCGTGGATCTTGATGGATGAGAAGGAGAGGCCCTTGTCCAGCATCTCAGTTAAGTATTGAAGTATCTGAGGAATGTTTGGGACAAGAGGGTCAAGGCTGTGTGCTTGGTTCCAGGCACAGAATCTCTTCCATTTATCCGAGTAGGCTTTCCTGGTGCTAGGCCTTCTGGCCTCCAGAATGACATCCATAACAGCTTTGGAGATAGGCATTGCTTGCTTGACTAAGGAATTTTCCATGCAGCTAGATTTAAGGTCTTTAGCTGGCTGTGAAGTATCTGATTGTTGTGCTGTGTCAGCAACTGTGGGATTTGAGACAAAATCCAGGGTGGTTCTTGTACTAAGTTCTTTAAGATTGGGTACCAGTGCTGGCGTGGCCAGTCTGGTGCAATCAGGATCATCTTTGGCTCTTCTCGCCTGGCTTTTATGAGTACCTTTGGAAAGAGAGGTAAAGGAGGGAAAGCATATACTTGCAGTTTTTTCCCGCTGAATCTATTTTCCATGCTTGTGGATGGTAGCTTCTTGTGCAGAATTTCTGTAACTGTCAGTTCATTGGGGATGCAAACAGATCTATATCCGGGCTCCACCATTTTTGTTATCATTCTGAATATTTGTGGATTCAATTCCCATTCGTGGGGGTCCATGATGTTTCTGCTTAGGTCGTCTGCCAGTGTGTTTTTCTCTCCTGGCAGGAATTGTGCTTTCAGATGAACTTGGTATTCTAGAGCTGTGTTCCACAAGGTCATGGCTTGTCTGCAGAGGGGGTAGGAGTGTGTGCCCCTTGCTTATGTACCACATAACTGTGGTATTGTCTGTCTTTAGTAGTAGTTGTCCTGGATGCAGCAGGTCCTTGAAAGCTATAATTGCATTTTGTATAGCTAGCATCTCTTTTTGACTGATGTGGAAATGTCTTTGCTCTGTGGGCCACTCGCCCTGAATACATTTTCCTGCCATGTGTGCTCCCCAGGTGTAATCCAATGCATCTGTTGTCAGTGTTTGCCTGGCTGTGGGTTGAGTAAAAGGCTGTCCCTTGTTGAGGTGGCAAGCTTGAGCCCACCATCGAAACTCCTGTTGAAGGCAAGGAATTAGTGGTATAACTGTTTCCAAACTTTGATAGTGTTGAGACCATACACCTTTTATGTACCACTGTAGTTTCCTCATATGCAGTCTGGCATATGGAATTAGTAGAATGCAAGATGCCATGTAGCCCAAGTCCTGCAGAATTCTTCTTGCAGGGAGTTGGGTCTTTGTTGCCATCAAATGAAAGTATTGAATCAGTTGTTCTTGCTTGTCTGGCGTGAGATAAGCCATCTGGGCCGTTGTGTTGAAACTGGCACCCAGGAATATTATCTGTTGTGAGGGCACTAGTTTTGATTTCTTTCGTTTATTGTGTACCCCAGGCAACTTAACTTTTTTACGTACACCAGATGCTTTAGAAGAATGTCCTTGCTCTCTGCTTGAATCAGGCAGTCGTCCAGGTATGGATAAATTTGAATTCCTTTTTGCCTGCAAAATGCAATTACTGGTGCCAGGCACTTTGTTAAGACCCTGGGTGCAGTAGATAAGCCAAAGGGCAGTGCAGAGAATTGATAGTGCATTGAACCAGCTAGAAATCTGAGGTATCTTCTGCAGTTTTGTCTGATAGGGACATGCAGGTATGCCTCCTTGAGGAGCAAAGTCACGAGCCAAGCTTTCTTGCCCAGCATTGGAAGAAGTTGCTGTAGTGTCAACATTTTGAATTTCGGAACATCCAGGTAAGTTTTTAGAGAAGAAAGGTCCAGAATGGGTCTCCAGGCTTTGTCCTTTCTGGGAACCAGAAAGAGTCTTGAGTAAAATCTTTGTCCGTGCTCCTGTGGTGGTACCTTTTGAATAGCTCTCATGTCCATGTTGTTGTTGCCTCTCTCGGTTTTCCCCGGTCAGGGGTCGCCTCAGTGGAACTCCGGTCCGCTAATGATTGGCAGTTGATTTTTATGTGCTGAGTTGCCAGCCCTAACGCACAACCTTCAACGAAGGTATGCCCATTCACGCATGTCTCCACAGAAGACGCTCTAGCTGAGAATCGAACGGGACAACGTCTTGCTGTGAGGCGACAATGCTACCGCAGCACCACCATGAGTGCTGTAATTTGTTTTTGAGCCTCTGCCCATTGATTTGGTGGCAGATTTGGCATTCCTTTTAACCTTGGCAGAGTGTGAAAGTGGAACTTGTAACCTTGAGATACAATGTTGAGAACCCATTTGTCCTTGGTGATGCAATGCCAATTGTGATAGAAAAGTGCCAGTTTTCCTCCTAAGGGGGCTTCCAAGAGAGAGCTGTTTGGCAGCTGTAGTGGAAAGTCATTGAGTCTGCTTTTTGTAAGGTTGAGGCCTGTCTTCCCCTTCTTTCTGGCCTGGTGTACCCCATTGTCGAGGCCTGTAAGGGCCTTGTGCCTGACCTCTACCTCTTGGACGTCTATATCTGCCCCTTTGAGGTCTGTCTGTGACTTTAAAGGACCGATTCTTTGTTGGCCAATTTCTGCTAAAACAAGGAGGCTGAACCTGTAAGAAATCTTTCACAGTTTGCATAGATTTTGCCTTATACTCCATCTTCTTTAATACCTTCTCTGCCTTAACTCCAAACAACACATCCCGCTGCAAAGGTGTATCCAATAATTTGGCCTTAACATGATCTGGTAACGTATGTTCTTTTAACCAAGCATGCCTTCTAATGACAGAGCCTGTAACTGCTGCTCTTCAGGACACCTCTAAGGAATCAAACCCACATTGCAAAGTATGTTTTCCCACTTGTTCAGCTGCATGCAATAAATCCTGCATTTCTTTAAAATTAGGAGGATCTGAATCTGGAAGCATCTTTTGTTTCAACTGAGACATCAAAAATTGCTGATATTTTTAGCATGTGAAACTGGCAATTCAAGGCTCTCACTGCTAGAGTTGTCAGCATCAGAGTCCTCATAAGGGGGTAAAGAATATCCTAGGTCTGAGGATGAATCTGAGGAGATGGACACCTGGTCGGAAGATTCATAGTCTGCATCCTGTCTGGGCCTTTTATCAGGAGGGGGATGGGATCCCCTGATCAGGGTGATTAGGTCTTCGGCCATTTTTAACATTTGTTTCTTAGGCATGGAAGCCTGTCCTGGAGAATGCTGTGTCTGTTTCTTAGTTTTTAAGGGAGGCTTAGACTTAGCAGAGGGTTTAATGGTAAACTGGGTAGGTCTGAAAACACCCTCTGAAGCTGTGGATTGCTCAGCTACTTTGGTTCCCTCTAAAGGGTTAGTTTCGGTAAGCTGAAAACCTAGAGCATCCGAAGGCCCAGCCAGCTCCACGTGGGAGTCGGAGGCGGTCTGTGGTTCTGTGGAAGCGGTCGTCAGGGGCTGCGTAGGTGCCTCGCTGAAAACCGGAGAACCAGCAACCAGCCTAGAAGAGGCCTTGTCATCAGTTTTGGGCCTCGGATGCCTGTCCTTGCGCTTTTTTAAGTATTCCGGTTGTCAGATGTTCCGACGGCATAGTGTAATTGAATTTTCTGCCAAAATAATGTCGGGCAAAATCGAACCGACGTTTAATAGTGTGCTTGTTAAACCTAGCACAAAACTGACAACTGGTGACGTCGTGGTCTGGGCCTAGGCATGGAATACAATAGGAGTGGAAATCCTTATAAGGTATTTGCTTCCCACAAGAAATACAGTTATTAACTTTTACTGACATCGGTCTGAGGCAAGAAAAAGTTTCCCTAACGGGGTACCTTAGCTTTGTAGAAGACTTTGGTTCTGGATTCGGAATGAAAATCTCAGGAGTCGGCCGACCGGCACTTGCGAACTGCTACTGCTTCGGGCACCGCACGGCAAGAAAGACTGAAGAAAATGGCGTCGGCTGCATCTTATATACCCCTGTCGCACTGACGTCAGGGAGGAGGCGACAGCAACCGACGCCAGACCAAGACTTTGGAACTCAGGCCGACTGGGGAATTGCCTGACGACAGGATAACCCAAGTGCAATGACTGCAGCAGTGTAACACAATGAACATCTGTACTATGTTCTTCATGTTTCACTGTCACAGTCATGACATTTGGGTAGATTCCCAAACCTAAGGATGGGAGAAGGAATTTAGATAGCATTAGGAGCAGCTGTAAGACCCTGCAAGACTGCAGTGGCAAAGCCAGCTCTGGATTTAGAGAAAAATGGCAAATGGTAATGCTTTTTGAAGGTATGTACAGAACTCCAGGTAGCAGCTTCTAGGATGTCTCTGGTAGGGACACCCCTGAGAAAGGCTGTAGAGGTAGATGCAGCCCTGGTTGAATGGGGTATAATCCCCTGTGGGATAGGTTTTCCATGGTGCTTACAGCAGAAATGAATGCAATGGCCTATCCATTTAGAAACGGTTTGCTTTGAAATAGCCTTCCCCTCTGCCCCTGCAGCAAATGCCACCAGCAGTTGTTCAGACTTCCTTTGAGGTTTAGTCATGTCCAAGTAAAATCTAAGTTGTCTGTGCACATCTAAGGAGCCCAGTATCCATTCCCCTTTATTCTGTGGATTAGAAAAGAAGGTTGGCAAATGAATGGATTGATTAAGAGCCACACTGGAGACCACCTTGGGCATGAAGGAGGGATTGGTCCTGAGGGATACCCTGTCCGCATGAAAGATGATGAAAGGTTCCACTACCATAAGGGCCTGTAATTCAGATACCCTTCTTGCTGAAGTGATTGCTAAAAGGAAAGCTGTTTTCCAAGAAAGGAATTTTAACTCTGCACTTGCAGCTGGCTCAAAAGGAGGCAAGTTAAGGTCCCAGGCTGGAGTTGGGGCTCTTCTGGGTGGTCTTACATTTTTGGCCCCTCTGAGAAACTGCTTGAGCAGTGGGTGAGAAAAGAGGGGTGGTTCTGTGTTGTACTGAGCTGAAATGGTTGAGGTGTGAATTTTGGATGAAAAGGAAAGGCCCTTGTGAAGCATCTCAGTTAAGTATTGAAGAATCTGAGGTAAATTTGGCGCTGCTGTGGCCATCCCTTGAGTTTGATTCCAGGCGCAGAATCTTTTCCATTTTTCAGCATAAGATTTTCTAGTACTAGGCCTCCTTGCCTCCAAAATGACATCTAACACTTGTTTACTGAGGGATGTAATGGGGACATTAGGTAATTAGTCAGGCTGCTAGGTTCAGGGTTTGAAGCTGGGGGTGCAGAATCTGGCTCCCCTGCTGTGACAGCAGGGCAGGAGTCTGAGGCAGGTGCCATGTAGCTAGCTGTAACTCACTGCGCAAGAGGGGGTACCAGTGTTGGCGTGGCCAGTCTGGCGCAATCAGTATCATCCTTGGTTTGGCCTGTTTGATCTTTAGTAGTACTTTGGAGAGGAGAGGCAGAGGAGGAAAGGCATAAACTGATATATTTTTTCCAGCTGAAGGACAGAGCATCCACTTTCCAGGCTTGTTTGTGGGGAGTCCTTGTGCAGAATTTGTCCAAGTGGTAGTTCTGGGGGAGGCAAACAGGTCTATATCTGGGCTCCCCCATTTGTTTATCAACATGTTGAAAAATCTTTGGTTCCAGTTTCCACTCGTGTGGGTTCATTAGATTTCTGCTTAGTTCGTCTGCCAGTGTATTTAGTTTTCCTGGCAGAAATTGAGCTTGTAGATGTACTTGGTAGCTCAAGGCTGTGTTCCACAGAGCCATGGCTAGTCTACAGAGGGGGTAGGAATGGGTACCCCCCTGCTTATGTACCACATAACGGTGGTGTTGTCCGTCTTTACCATTAATTGTCCTGGAAGAATGTGGTCCTTGAAGGATATCAGAGCATTCTGTACAGCTAACATTTCTTTTTGATTGATGTGCAGGTGCATTTGACTTGGGTACCATTTTGTCCTGAATGCACTTCCCTTCCATGTGAGCCCCCCATGCATAGTTTGACGAGTCTGTTGTTAAGGTTTGGGCGGCAGGGGGTAGAGAGAATGGTAGTCCCTTGTTTTGGTGGCAGGCCTCTGCCCACCAAAGGAATTCTAATCGTGGGCAAGATATGATAGGAATCATTGCTTCTAGATCCTGAGAATGTTGACACCATAGGGTTTATAGATACCACTGTAGTTTCCTCATATGCGGTCTTGCATATGGAATTAGTAGAATGCACGAGGCCATGAACCCCAAGGCTTGCAGAATTTGCCTTGCAGATAGCAGGGTTTTTGTGGCCACTAGTTTGAAGTAAGTTGTCAAATTAATTTGTTTCTCTGGCGTGAGGAAAGCCATCCGGGAAAATGTGTTCAAGCTTGCTCCCAGGAATATAATTTGTTGACAGGGCACCAGCTGTGATTTCTTTTCATTTATGGTGTACCCCAGACAAGTTAGCACCCTTTGTACAAATGCCAGATGATGCAAAAGTATGCCCTGGCCTTCTGCCTGAATTAGACAATTGTCCAGGTATGGATATATTTGAATATTTATTTGTCTGCAAAATGCAATGACTGGAGCTAGGCACTTTGTGAATAGCCTGGGTGCAGTAGATAAGCCAAAGGGCAGTGCAGAGAACTGATAGTGCATGCAGCCTGCTTTGAAGCGTAAGTATCTTCTGCAAGATTCCCTGATTGGGATGTGCAGGTAGGCTTCCTTTAAATCCAGTGCTGCCAACCAGTAATCCTTGCCTATCATGGGAAGCAACTGGTGAAGAGTTAGCATCTTGAATTTTGGAATCCCCAAAAAGTTGTTTAGGATAGAAAGGTCCAGGATAGGGTGCCATGAGTTGTCTTTTCTAGGTACCAGGAAAAGTCTTGAATAGAAACCTTGTCCCTTTTCCTCTTCTGGTACAGTCTGAATAGCCTCTAATCTTAAGAGAGAGAGAGTACTTGCTTTTGAGCCTCTGCCCACTTATTTGGGGGTAGATCTGGCCAACCGTTTGGGGTTGGTAACATGTGGAAGTGAAATCTGTATCCTTGGGAAACTATGTTTAAAACCCATTTGTCCTGGGTAATGAGTTCCCAGTTTTTTGCTTGCAGAGCAATCTTTCCCCCAAAGGAGCAGTCAGTTGAGAAGTGCTTGGAAGTTTTTAAAGTCAAGTCATTGAGACAGCTTACCATACGGGGGAGTCTTACTACTCCCTGATTTGGAAGTGGGAGCCCTCACTGTTTAGTCCTGTGCGTACCCTGGGACTGAGGCCTGGTTGTTCTGGCAGTTCTGGGTTTGAACTGAGAAGGCCTGGAAGAGGCAGGAAAGGACCAATTTTTTGAAGGCCAATGCCTACTAAATCTTGGAGGCTGCACTTGTAAGAAATCTTTAACAGATTGCATAGATTTAGCTTTTTCCGCCATCTTTTTAAGAACTTCTTCTTCTGCTTTGTTGCCAAACAGGCAGTCCTGATTTAAGGGAGCATCCAGCAATTTAGTTTTAACATGATCTGGCAAAGATTGCTCCTTAAGCCAAGCATGCCTTCTAAGCACAGATCCGGTGACAGCAGCCCTGCAAGATGCCTCCAGTGAATCAAAAACACATTGCAAAGTATGTTTACCAACCTGTTCAGCAGAATGCATTAAATCCTGTAAATCCTTATTTTAAGTACAATCAGGAATCAACATCATTTTCTGTTTAAGCAATCCAATAATATGCTGCTGATACTTTAACATATGAAACTGGCAATTTAAGGCCTTGATGGCCAAGGTTGCAGAGGTGTATACCTTCTTATCCCATCTAACCAGGGCCCTGGAATCTCTATCAGAGGGGGTAGGATTTTTGGCAGTAGTAGCCTTAATGCCCTTGGGTCCCTGTGAAATGGTCTCAGGATCCGCAGTAGGATTTTTAAAAAGAAACCTGTGAGAATCAGGAACCCTGTAATATCTGTCAGGTTTTCTGGGAGCAGGAGGTAAAGAGTCAGGGGCCAAGCTAGATTCCGAAAAGGCGTCATCAACAATGTCCAGTACAGGGGGGATAGCTAAAGGCCTGTGTTGGGGCAGGAGTAAGAAATCCCTAAGCCTCTTTTTAGAATCAGAGTAATCCTGGCTTTCCTAGTGAAAATGCTCCCTAAGAGTATGCAAGGTTTCACCAAAAGAAAAATCCTCTGGGGGACAAGAAGAGGGAATAGAGCCATCTGCATCAGAATCCTCACAGGTGGATAAGGGTAAACCCTGGTCATCAGAGGAGACAGAAATCTCATAATCCTGGTCAGAAGTATCATAAGCAAATTCAGTCCTATGTCGATTAGAGGGGGAAGGTTGGCTTCCCCTGATTAAAGTAATAAGATCTTCAGCCATTCTTATCATTTGTTTTTTAAGCATAGAGGCCTGACCATGCGGTCTGTTCGTCTGTTTCCTAGTCATGGTTCGAGTTTTAGGCCTTGAAGTAGATGGCGTTGGTTTAATATGCAAGTCAGTAGGCCTGAATACACCCTCAGAAGCCGGTGCCTGCACAGCGGCTCCAGACCCATCCAAGGTAGAGACATCCACAGGTTCTACAGTTGAAGCATCTCGTGGCGTACCAGACTCTGAATGGGTCTCAGTAGAGGCCTGCGAATCTGAAGTAGTGGATATCAGGGGCTGCGAAAGCGCCTCACTGAGTACCGGCGAACTGGCGACTAGCTTAGAAGCGTCATCGGCAGCTTTGGACCTAGGCGGCCTGTCTCTGTCTTTATCTTTGTGTTTTTTTGGAATGTCGGTAGTCGGGTGGCTTACCGAAGACATATCTGGATAATGGAACAGAGTACCAAAATATTTAGAAGCGAAAATATACCAACGACGAACAGTTCGTGGTTTAAATAAGGCACAAAACCAACAGCGAGGTACGTCGTGGTCAGGGCCTAGGCAAGGAATACAGTACGAATGAAAATCTTTATGAGGTATTTGCTTTCCGCAAGAAATACAATTATTGACTTTTACTGACATCGGTTTAGAGTAAGAAAAAGTTTCCCCAACGGGGTACTTAGCTTTGGTTGCAGACTTTGGTTCTGAAACTCGAAAACGAAAATTTCAGGAGTCGGCCGACCGGCACTTGTGAACTGCTTTTGCTTCGGGCACTGCTTGGCAAGAAAGACTGATGTAATGGCGTCAGCTGCATGCTTTATACCCCTGACTACCTGACGTCACAGAAGATGAGACAGCAACCGATGCAGGACCCAAGACTTTGATAATCAGGCCGACTGAGGGCTACTGCAAGCAGATAACCCAAATGTGATGACTGCAACAATGAAACATGAAGAATATCAGTAATTCTTTAGTTAGTCAGGGACATTTAGTGAGAACAGTTTAGTATTGTTTTCTGCATCTGTGAGAAACTATTCAACTGTATTATTTTTATATCTCTGTGGTTAAAACTCTGTTTATTGTATTTATTATTATTCTGTTTTCGGTTTTATTTATCATTTAATATTTTAATACCTTTCATTGTGGCTGGTCCTTTAGAGAATACTTTTAACATCTTGAGAGTACGTATGCTTGTTTTAGTAACACTGTGGTCGCTCCTGAACGCCTTGTTGCTTTGGTCACAATCTACCATTTGTATTAGTATTAATTTTACATAGTATAATTGGGTACTCCTTTGTAAGGGCCTTAAGGTATCTGACTGATGACGGCGTAATTACCTCAAAATCTGGGCAGAAAGGTGCACAGCTAGTAAATCTGCTCCAGCTTTTCCCAGGTAGGTGTGTGTGTGTAACTTAGATATCCAAGTGTGCGTCAGCTACTGGGAAAAGGGACACAGAGCTCCAAAGTGGTCAGTGTGGAGTTTTGTTTGTGTATGGAGAGAGGAGGAGAGAGTCCAGCCCCAGGTCTGGAGCATGCTCCCCCTGTGTGCTCTTTAAGGGAAATTGTACTTGGTGCAGGAAGCTGCATCTGAGAATACTGTGTGAATCCATCTTTGCTCTTACTGGCTGTCCCTCACCGGATCAGTTGTGAAGATTGAGTCTCCTTGACAGCTGGCCCAGAGTAGGGACCCATCACAATTACAACAAAAGGAAAGAAAATACACTTTACTAAATATATCTATAACATCAAACCAAACATCATCCCCAGTCTGTTAAAATCCCAAACCAAATCTGAAAAAGTACAGTTTTGTACCTACCATAAATGTAGATGTTCGAAGATCCACATTGCTGCAGTCCTTACATAGGGTAGTCCGCTGTCCTCGGTCGGCCCGAATACCAAAGTATTAGGCTGACGTCGGTCATGGGCGCTCAAATCTGACATCAGAGCATCAGGGTATAAAAGCGCATGACCGACGTCATATCCTCAGTCTTTTCTTGCCCCAGATGTCAGAAGGCCCTAAAAAGAAAGGCCACAGCCCAAAAACAGGATACCTCCCAAAAACATGCCCAACAACAACCATCACCCAAACCATATAACCATGCTAAACTACAGAGGGGAAGGAGGGAGGGTAAATTGGACTGCAGCAATGTGGACCTTCGAACATCTACATTTATGGTAGGTACAAAACTGTACTATGTTCTTCATCTCACATTGCTGCAGTCCTTACATATGGGTAGAATCCCAAAGCAGAGGTAAAGGGAGGATGGCAAAGTCATAAAGCATTAGGGGCTGCTAAAATGCCCTGCAATATTGCAGTGGCAAATCCAGCCCTAGACTTAGAATAAAGAGGAAGGTGGTAATGCTTGGAAAAAGTATGTACTGAACTCCAAGTGGCTGCTTCCAAAATATCTTTTGTAGCTACCCCCCTTAGAAAGGCAGTAGAAGTGGCAGTAGCTCTAGTGGAATGAGGTCTGATTCCAGCCGGAATCTCCTTACCATGATGGGAATAACAGAAAGAAATACAAAACCCAATCCATTTAGAAATAGTTTGTTTTGAAACAGGTTTTCCCTGAGAACCCAAAGCAAAAGAAACAAACAACTGCTGAGACTGCCTGAACCCCTTGGTTCTGCTCAAATAATAACGTAACTGCCTGTGAATATCCAAAGTATGCAAAATCTTCTCCCCTTTATTTTGGGGTTTGCATAAAAAGTAGGCAAATGAATAGTTTGGTTCAAGGCCACACTAGAAACCACTTTAGGCATAAAGGAAGGATTAGTACGCAAAGATACCCTATCCTTATGAAAAATCAGGAAAGGTTCCACTGCCATAAGGGCCTGTAATTCAGAAACCCTTCTTGCAGAGGTAATGGCCAACAAAAAAGCAGTCTTCCATGATAAATACTTTAACTCGGCAGTAGCTGCAGGCTCAAAAGGTTGTAGAGTAAGCTTTTCCAACACAAAATTGAGATCCCAAGCAGGAGTAGGAGCTCTACGTGGGGGTCTTATGTTCTTTGCCCCTCTAAGAAATTGCTTAAACAAAGGATGGGAAAACAAAGGAGGGTCACAGTCATAGTGAGCAGAAATGGCTGCAGCATGAACCTTTATCGAGGAGAAAGACAAACCCTTGTCCAATAACTCAGTAAGATATTGAAGAGAAACACTTAAATCAGGCTTGGAAACATCAAAGTCCTTCGCTTTGCTCCAAAGAAAAAATCTCTTCCATTTATCAGCGTAAACTTTCCTTGTACTAGGCCTCCTGGCCTCCAAAATAACATTCAAAACTTGTTGTGGAAGCTGAGACCCTCCAGGGCCTAAAACAGAATATGCCAGGCTGTGAGATGCAGAGACTGAATCTTGACATTGAGGAAGTGATTGCCCTCCTGAGACAAAAGATGCGGAATCAAAGGCAGAGGCCATGGAGGCTCCCGTACCAAACTCCTCAGTAGTGGGTACCAGTGCTGTCGAGGCCAATCCGGCGCTATCAGAATCATGGATGGCTTGTCTATTCTGGCCTTCAGGAGTACCTTGGGAATGAGAGGCAGAGGTGGAAAGGCATAGACATGAAGATTGCTCCAACTGAATGATAGAGCATCCACCTTCCAAGCTGTGGGATGAAACATTTTTGTGCAAAACTTTGGCAACTGGTAATTTAGTGGAGAAGCGAACAGATCTATGTCTGGAGTCCCCCATAACACTGTCAACTTTTGAAACACATGAGGATCCAGTTTCCACTCGTGAGGATCCACAATTTGTCTGCTCAACACATCCGCTAAGGAGTTCTGTGCTCCTGGTAGAAACCTTGCCTGAAGATGGAGGTGTAAACTGAGAGCAGTCTCCCATAAAATCATCGCTTGCCTGCAAAGAGGGTAAGAATGGGTTCCCCCTTGCTTGTTGATGTACCACATGACAGTAGTGTTGTCTGTTTGAATCAACACCTGTCCTGGGTGAAGTAAATCCTTGAAAGCCATCAATGCAAATTGGACTGCTAACATCTCCTTCAAGTTGATATGCAAATGTTGAAGTCTGACAGGCCACGTGTCTTGCACCCATTTTCCATTGAGGTGTGCTCCCCAAGCCTTGTCCGAGGCATCTGTCGTTAGAATCTGACTCGCCTCTGGTCGGGTCACAGAGAGTCCCTTGTTTAGGTGACATTCCTGATCCCACCACAAAAATTCTTTCTGAATGCAAGGTATTATCTGAATGACAGTGTCTAGATCTTGGCAGTGTTGTGTCCATACATTTTTGAGATACCATTGAAGCTTCCTCATATGCAGTTTGGCATTGGGAAGCACCAGAATACAAGATGCCATGAACCCCAAGGCTTGAAGGACTGTATTTGTAGTCAGCCTGGACTGTAGAGACATTTGATGGAAATAAAGAGAAAGGCTTCTTTGTTTGTCCGGGGTCAAAAAGGCCATCTGGGAAGCTGTATTCAGTCTCACACCCAGAAAGCACATGTCCTGAGAGGGTACTAGACTGGACTTTGTTTCGTTCACAGAATACCCTAGGCATCTTAACACTACCATCACATACTGTAGATGATGCAGAAGGTCGTCTTTGTGTTGTGCAATAATCAGGCAATCGTCCAAATAAGGATAAATCTGTATTCCTCTTAACCTGAAAAAGGCTATCACTGGAGCCAGAACCTTTGTGAACACTCTGGGCGCAATAGATAAGCCAAAGGGCAATGCAGAGAACTGATAATGTAAATTTCCAGCCAAACGCAGGTACCTCCTGCAACTGGGCCTGATAGGAACATGAAGATAAGCCTCTTTGAGATCCAGAGTTACCATCCAGTGATCTTTTCCCAACAGAGGTAAAAGCTGTTGTAACGTTAGCATTTTGAACTTTGGAATGTCCAGATAAGTGTTGAGGATAGATAAATCCAAAATTGGTCTCCACGTGTTCCCTTTCTTTGGTACTAGAAACAGGCGAGAATAAAATCCTAGTCCCACTTCTGACAGAGGAACTGGCTGTATAGCTCCCATTTGAAGAAGTAAAGAAATCTGCTTATGAGCCTCTATCCTTTGCCGAGGAGGAACGTCTGGCATGCTTTTGAAAGGAGGCAATGTATGGAAATAGAACTTGTAGCCTCGGTTTATAATGTCCAATACCCATTTGTCCTGGGTGACTAAAAGCCAGTTTTGCTTGAGTGCCAACTTTCCTCCCAAAGGAGCTGCCAGGGAAGAAGAATCTGGCAGCTGAAAATGCAGGTCATTGGGCCTGTTTACGAAAGGACTGGCCCCTGCCCTCACCTGCAGATTGTGCAGGTGAACTCCAAGTTCTAGGCCTGAATGTACTGTGAGCTCTGCCCCTGCCACGTCTAGATCTAACCCTAGACTGAGCATCAGAAGAAGGGTAGGTCCACCCCTTAGTAGGCCAATTTCTACTAAACTTTGGAGGTTGCACCTGCAAAAAATCTTTAACAGTCTGCATGGACTTAGCCTTGTCTTCCATTTTCTTCAAAACCGACTCCACAGGGGACCAAACAAAACTTCAGACTGTAAAGGGCATCCAGAATTCTAGTCTTAACATGCTCGGACAAATTCTGATCCTTAAGCCAGGCGTGTCTACGAAGAACTGAACCAGTGGCAGCCACCCTAGAAGAGGCCTGTACAGCATCAAAACCACACTGCAAAGAATGCTTACCCACCTGTTCAGAGACATGTACTAAATCCTGCAATTCTTTACACTCTATGCCCTCTGCCAAAGCATCCACTTTAGATTTTAGCTGAGAAAGGAGGAAATTCTGATATTTCAACATATGAAACTGGCAATTTAAAGCCCTCATTGCTAAAGTATAAGAGGTATACACCTTCTTACCCCATCTATCCAAAGCTCTAGCTTCCTTATCTAGAGGAACTGGATTCTTTACAACAGAAGCTCTAACACCCTTCGGCCCCTGACTAATAGTTTCCGGGTCCGCCCTAGGACTCTTATACAGATATTTATGAGCCTCAGGCACCCTGTAATACCTGTCCGGTTTAACTGGCGCAGGAGGCAAAGAATCTGGATTAAGGGAAGCCTCCGAGAAAACATCTTGAACAACATCCAAAACAGGAGGTATAGCCAAGGGTCTATGCTGTGGTAAAAACAAGAATTCCCTAAGCCTCTTCCGTGAATCAGAGAAATCCTGTCCTTCCCACTTAAAATGCTCCCTCATGGAATGCAGAGTTTCTGAAAAAGAAAAATCCTCTGGAGGAGAAGCAGAAGGAGTGGAATCCTCTGCATCAGAATCCGAATAAGGGGGAAAATCCTGAATATCTTCAGCAGAAGAGTCTGAGTCCTCTGAGGCCTGATCCAAACTTTCCAACTCTGGCTCCACCCTGGGCCTCTTATCAGGAGGGGGCATAGAACCTCTAATTAAAGTAATCAAATCTTCTGCCATTTTAAGCATGTGCTTTTTAGGCACAGACCCTGAAGTACCTGGAGGAACACCAGAGGAAGGCAAAACAGACCTGCCCTTAGAAGAAGCCTTAGAAATAGTAGCAGAAGAAGGCCTAACCACCTTAGGCATAGAAGGGAGAACAGTAACCTGAGAGGCCCCTTCAGCTTGACCTGACTCCTGTGAGGCCACATCCTGCAAAATCAAAGTTTCCCCCTGAGACTCAACAGAAACTTCAGCCAGATCCACCTGCTCCACTGTAGTTTCTGCAGGACCGGCGTCTGAAACGGACGAATCAACCTGTCTAGGTTTCAAGGATTTGTCTTTGCGCTTCTTCGTGGAAGCGGGCGTCGGAGGATCCGACGGCATATTATAATTACACCGCTTACCAAAGACTAACCTAGCACAATCTAACCTTCTTTTTATAGTGCGCTTATTAAACCTAGCACAAAACCGACACCCGACTACGTGGTCCGTCCCAAACAAGGAATGCAAAGAGAGTGATAATCCCTATGCGGTATCTGTTTCCCACAAGAAATACAATTATTTACTTTTTCTGACATCCGGAATTAACTGAGGCAAGAAAAAACAAAAATATTCCCCAACGGGGTACTTAGCCCAACTTGGTTTCGGTCTGAAACTCAGAATACGAAAATTTCAGAATGCCGAACGGCACTTGCAACGCTGCTTCTGCATCGGACCATGCGGCAAAAAAGACTGAGGATATGACGTCGGTCATGCGCTTTTATACCCTGATGCTCTGATGTCAGATATGAGCGCCCATGACCGACGTCAGCCTAATACTTTGGTATTCGGGCCGACCGAGGACAGCGGACTACCCTATGTAAGGACTGCAGCAATGTGAGATGAAGAACATCTATACATTACCTACAAACTCACTACAGCAGTTGACATTTCTCCAAATATTCTAATCGTGAAAGTCACTTTCTTACATGTTTTTGCTTATACTTCCTCGGTGCACATTCCTCTCTTGTCTTTATTTCCTCTACTGAGTCTACCATTTCTTTAAGCAATGGACTGATCCTTGACTTCTACCTTTTGGTTATTGCCTTCATTACTGTTTTGTGATCAAGACTAACTGTGGTTGTTCTTTCCCCATATCCTATTAGCTAGGGTCTTTACTTCATCTGATAACCACCCCTGAATTATTGTCTCTACTGCTATCATTTGGTCTAAGATCCCTCTTCCAATTTAAAAGGGCCTGACTTTGCCAAAAAACATGAAGCCAATAATCCTTTCTCCATTTTCACATCTCCATCACAGCCCTTCTGCTGCTGGGAACATTCGCTGTAATCTAACTGATGTACAAAAATATTTATATAAGCATTTCCGAGAAAATATCCTAAACTTCCTTACCCAAGTGGCTGGCCTACTTAGTCTGAACATACTCTCCTGTATATTGTCCATCAGCACTGTCCCTAACAACTGTGTCCATTCCTCCTCCTTGCTACTTGTCTCAATTAAGTGAGACTCGCCTAACAGCTTGTAGACCTTGGATAACAATCCCCTTTCAACACTTCCCTCCTTTCTCATATCTAAAACTAACTGCACCAATCCTGACAAGTTTTCTTGTTTTATTTTTAACCATGCAGTATTAGCCAGTTAATTTTGTATTGCTATAAGTCAGTCCTTGGAGATTAAACTTTTCCTGAGTTTCCTTCCATTTGAATGATCTACCTCCTTCACTCAACTGATACCAAAATTTAGCTTCCGCACTTAAATGCACCCATCTCTTAGCAGCTGAGTGTTCATTTGTGTCTTGTACTCTATTCCCTATAAGTAGGACATTGTTTATCTACTCCTTCCTTGCCTTGGTCTGAAATATGTTGCTCACATCTTGATTGATCATATAAACTACTGGAGGGTGGGTGGCCACATTAGCTTTCCTTTCTCCCTTTCTCACACGACTTCATAAATGTCCACACTACCTGGTCAGTTATTGCTCTCCAAAATAATCTTCCAAATCTCACATATGGGTGCTTGCAGCCTGGCTAGATATGCCAGCTGTACTGCCTTTTTTTTTTTTATATCCAACACCCCACCACCACCATCTGTCTTAAGCCAGCGTAAGTCCATCCCATCTTACCGATAGAGACTTCCCTAATCAAAAAGTCTATCAAAAAGTCTTTAGCTCAATGGAGTCATGAAGTGGAACCCAGAAGAACTGTTGCAAATGGAATAAGGTGCCACTGTATGATCTCCACTCTTTTAGCCCCAACATCTTTCATGTCTGCAGATTATGATGCAATTTTCCTGTACATTTCTCAGATGTTGCCTGCCAAGAGTCTCTACATGTTTCCTTTAGCCAGACTCCCATGGATATGACACCCTCCACTGCAGTTGTGTTTCATCCTAAAGCTCCCTTGCGATACAATAACTTTAGGGAAATTCACTTTTTGTAAAACATGTCAAGAAAGTACTGCAAGAATAATTAAGTACAATGGGACGATGCCTTAATACGAGTAAGGTATAACAGAAGCATGAAAAATCACTTAATAATGCTGCTACAAAAGACAGTTTATTAAATAACAATATAAAATAACAATATAATACATAGGTTGAACTTGTAGTATTTCAAGTGTATCAGTGTTCTTTTGATAGATAGATTTATTTATTAAGGTATTCATACAAATAAATATTTATGTTTGTATTTATATTTATAGTTATACAATTTTATGAAGTACAAAGACACATAGGTATTCATTTTCCATTTTTTATATTTGTATTCATATTAATTCAATACTTGTATATCCATATGTGGGTAAGAACATTTATTGCCATTTATCATTACTATTACCAATATTTGTTTGGGCTAGGCATTTTCTTATGAAAAGATATCTCATGCAATAGATAGGACTTGGACATAGCATTCAAACAAAGGGTTACATTTTAATTGGTTTCAATTAATTGATTTATTAACTAATTAGTCAACCAATAAGGGCCTGCAATGTGTATATATAAGATGGTGAATTTTTATTGTATTTGTGATTCTGATGAAGGTGTTTATGTGAAGACGAAAGCGCGCTCAATCACCAGTGTATTTCATTTATGTCAGTTTGTTTCTCTGTGGATTTTGTGGCATTAAAACGTTTGGACTATTTACAGTCTGGATATTCCTTTACGAGTGCTTGGTAGAAGATTTAAGTGGTAGACCGGAGGACAGCCCTTTATGGTACAGCGATGGAGTTTTAGTCTTTTGGTAATTGTTGTGTGACGTGGTGTTCGAGGTCTGTGGTTCATTGTTTCCAACCGTTGTTGATACGAGGGAATCCCCATGGAAGACGAAACTTCACTGTTAAGCCAACTTGTCCGGCTTGTACGAGCGCATTCGGAAGGAGGAACAGGTGCGATTCAGTCACCCGGGTTGAGCGGATCCATTCCCTGTGCACAGCGTAGCCCGGAAGTGACGATTACGTCTGGTGTGAGGACCGGAGTTGTGAGGGAGAACAGGTGCCGTGATTCCAACCACGATAATGGCATACAAGGTACTTTACCAGGTTCGAGTGGAGGCAATGCCAGTAAGGCCGAAACACGGGCCAAACAGCGTGGATTGGACTGTTACAACGATGTGGACTTTATGGAATGGCTTGACCGGTCGTTTTCAAAGGCGGAGGATGGAACGGTTAATGTACGCAAAGATTACAGTTCCTACAAGGACAATTGTAAGACATTAGAACTTGAATTGAACAGATACAGGAATTTAAGCCTGGACAATTGGTATTTGACTCAATGTGTAGAACGTAAAATAGTGCCTAAAGGCCTTAGGCTAAATAAATACCCCAATAATATACGGGGAAATGGTGAGTTATTTGCAACCATCTCTGATATTTTGAATGACTGTGGTATTCAAATTTTAAAAGCTATGATTAACAGTAATGCTGACATTTTAACTGACAGTAAAAAAAGAATAGATGTAATTCAAAAAGAAATCAGTAATGATTTACTTTTCACCATTAAAGAGAATAAAGAAATATATCATAAGGTACTACATGATGTCGATAATAATGTGTTTGTTAATTACAAAAGGAAATTAAGGAAAATGGACCGGGATATACGTGACTATCAAGAAGGGAGGGCTTATGTAGACCCCAATAAAACTAACAGAAGATTTTCAAGATACCAGAATTTGGGACAGGATGGAAGGGATAATAGGAGTAATTTACCCGGTCAATATAGGAATACTTTTGTGGAAAACAACACATGGTATGGGAATCAGGGGTTGAATATGAATACGAATATGAACAATATTAGTGACAGTGATGGAATGAACCAGGGTGACCCTTTAGGGGAAGTAATGGGGGAGGGACCCCGAAGATCAGAAAGATTAAGGAATCAGAATGGGAGTCGTATACACACATATGCGGAAGCAATGGGGGACAACCCCTACAGGAAACAAGGGGGGAACAGATACAGATAGGGGGGGTAACCGAACCAACTGAATTGGATGGATCAGAGATTATAAGTAACCCCGATGTACATAAAGAGAATGAATATAGTAGTGAGGGAATTTTCCCTATGGTGAAATTACATTTAGGAGTTCAAGACAATAAAATAGATGGTAATGGAACTGAGTTAGGTGACAATATGGTAAATGGTACACTTGAAAATGAAGAAATTAATACATGCAAGATTTTTACATGTGACAATTTTAATATTTATAATTTCACTGATTTAGAAGTTACAATGGAGTTTTTTAAACTTTTTACCAAAGGGTTTTCATTTATACCTACACAGAAACCTAAAATTGAGAATATATTACTGGATATAAAGTTATTTGTAAGGAAGTTAAACTTAAAGAACATATTTTCAAAGTGAAGAAGCAAATAGCAGCCAAGGGCTTAAAAGGAGAAGTATTTTTAACCCACCCATACATAATGACATTTCTAACTTTGAGAACTGCACTTTAAATATGGTTAGGGAGGGTTATTTATCACATAAAATAGACAGGGAAGATGTGAACTTAACGGATGAAGAAGCCAAAGTGTTAAAAATGTTACAGGGCAATGAAAGAATTAGAATTATGAAGCCCGATAAGGGGGGTGGGGTAGTCTTGATGGACCATTGGGACTACACGAACAGGATGGTTGAAATTTTGAGTCAGGGTGACAGATATCAAATAGCATCAAGGAATGAGATGAACATCTGGTACAGTAAAATTGATCATTATTTGGACGACAATTTGATGCAAGGTTTCATAGACCTGGATTTATACAAATTTTTGAAGGTACCCAAACCAGTAATCCCTGAGGTCTTTGGGATACCAAAGATACATAAGGATGTACAAAATCCCCCACTTAGGCCTATTGTTACTTCCCAATGTTCTAAGACACAGACCCTAGCAATATTTGTAGATAACAAACTCAAACCTTTATATAATCATTACCCCCATATATTAATAGATTCATGGGATTTTCTGGAAAAATTCAATAACATCCCATATGATGACAATTATGGGTTTATTACCATTGATGTTAAAGATCTTTTCTCAGTAATACCCCACAGTACTGGACTTAAATGGTTTGAGGAAATGTTAATAGAGTTTAAATTTTTAAGTAATATAGATTTTAGACTAGTATTAGAGTACATAGAAGTGGTTTTGAAGAACAACTTTATTTATTTCCAGGGAGATATATACCATCAGATTGGGGGGGTGGCCATGGGGTCAGCCTGCGCCCCAATATATGCAAACATCATTATGCTCTACTGGGAACGTGAATTTGTATTCAAATCCAAATTTTGGAGTTACATAAAACAATATTTCCGATTTTTGGATGACATTTTTATTGTTTGGAATGGTGATACAGCTTTGATTAAGGAATTCATACAATATATACATGAGACTACTAACTTTTTAGAGTTTACCTATCAACACAACATGGATTATGCTGACTATCTTGATGCAACTCTAATAAAGAATAGAGAAGATAAGCAATACCAATCAAGGGTATACAGGAAAAGTTGTTTTTCTAACACTTATGTTCATTTTCAAAGTGACCACCCCCTATATTTAAAAAGGAACATTATTAAGGGGCAAATGGTCAGAGCTTCTAGGATGACAAGTGATAATAAAGAATGTAGGTATGAAATGGACAAAATACAAGTTTTTTTTAAGGAAAGAGGGTATCCCATTGAATTAATTAAGAATATAAAAAGGGAAGTAATGAAAAAACGCAATACACAATATCCACCACTATTAAAAGGTAACCCAAATGTGACAAATAATAGGAAAGTCAAAAATATAGGTATTGGAAATGAGGAAATCCCGAGATTGATATTCACCTACCATAAGGGATGTGAATGGATACAAAAGGGAATACATGAAATTTGGAATATTTTCTCCAAGATGTCTAATAACTTATTAATTTTCCAACAACCACTAAAATTTACTTATAGGAAAAATCTTAATTTTAAGAAATTATTTGAGAAGAAAAATTTGTTAGACAAGGGAGTGATAAACAAGATTGGAACACACAAATGTGGTAGATGTGGGCAATGCTCATTCATTTCTGGTAAGAAATATTTTTGAAAGGATGTGAAGGCAAGCTTAGGGTAAAAGGGTATTTTACATGTAATACCAAGGGGGTTGTATACCTTGCCTACTGTGTCACCTGCGGAGGATACTATGTAGGCAAGACGGAACGCCAGCTCAGAAAACGTATTTATGAGCACATGAGAGATATTACTAGGAAGAACGAAAATAATGCCCTATTTAGACATACAAATATTTGTGAGAATGCCAATTTTAAATTTTGGGTATTAGAAGAAGTGAAAAAGAATGATAGAGGGGGAGACTGGGAATCTCTATTAGAGTATAGAGAATTAATTTGGCAGCTTAAATTGGATGCTTGTGGTCCCAAGGGGATGAATGACCACCTTTCTATTAAACCAGCCTTGAAGCTTTTGGCAAATAACCCCAAATAAAATAAAACATAATATTAATATATAACATAAAATTCTTATGAAACAACACTTAAAAGGTCTTATTAAATATTTTAATAGCGTAATATTTTAATATTTTAACATTTTATAAATAAATATTTAATATTTATATTATTTATTTATTTAAATATGGGTATTTAATAGATGTTATAAAATAACAATATAAAATAACAATATAATACATAGGTTGAACTTGTAGTATTTCAAGTGTATCAGTGTTCTTTTGATAGATAGATTTTATTTATTAAGGTATTCATACAAATAAATATTTATGTTTGTATTTATATTTATAGTTATACAATTTTATGAAGTACAAAGACACATAGGTATTCATTTTCCATTTTTTATATTTGTATTCATATTAATTCAATACTTGTATATCCATATGTGGGTAAGAACATTTATTGCCATTTATCATTACTATTACCAATATTTGTTTGGGCTAGGCATTTTCTTATGAAAAGATATCTCATGCAATAGATAGGACTTGGACATAGCATTCAAACAAAGGGTTACATTTTAATTGGTTTCAATTAATTGATTTATTAACTAATTAGTCAACCAATAAGGGCCTGCAATGTGTATATATAAGATGGTGAATTTTTATTGTATTTGTGATTCTGATGAAGGTGTTTATGTGAAGACGAAAGCGCGCTCAATCACCAGTGTATTTCATTTATGTCAGTTTGTTTCTCTGTGGATTTTGTGGCATTAAAACGTTTGGACTATTTACAGTCTGGATATTCCTTTACGAGTGCTTGGTAGAAGATTTAAGTGGTAGACCGGAGGACAGCCCTTTATGGTACAGTGACGGAGTTTTAGTCTTTTGGTAAACTCATTACTATTAGGCATAGGTAGTATTAGCCTACTAAACATGTCAGGATTAGAAGCTGAAGAAATGGTACTTCCTTCAGTTTTATGGAGATCAAGGCTAAAAGCCTTATAAAACAGGAATAACTTAAAATGATAAATAACAAGCTGAAGTAAATCAAATCGATCCAGTGGCCGAGTATAACTCTTTACTGTTAACTTAGAACAAGACAAAATAAGAAAATAAATGTGAACACAAATTTTATTTCAAACTCATAAGATGTACTACTGGACAATACCAGAGGGGAAAAAGAATCACAAAATACATGAAAGAATAATTAATGTCTGTAACTGTCTAATGTACACAGACTCTTCTTCCAACACTCATACATTTGAGAGATGCACTTATATCACCAAACTAGAAGCAGTGCACACTACAACCAAGATCGGACTAGAGGAGGTCAACACCTGCAACTCACTACATTGAACACACAGCCCTCCAAAACACCAACCATCACAACCCACACATAGAAACGCAAACCACACACCCACCTTTGTGGAGGCTCTCAATATAAACTTACCCAAACAACAGAGACCCCCCCCCCCGAGACACAAAAGCACTCCACCACCACAGTACAACACCAACCCCAGAACACATAGCTCACCACCACAGTGTGCCCCTCAACCTAAGCCCTTAAGGCAAAACACTTAGCCCAATGTACTAATCATAGGAGATTCCAATTGTGAGGCACACTGATGTCCCACTCACTAGGTTGAACAAAGAGAAGTTGATAGTCTGTTGTCTATCAGGTGCCAGGATCCACCACATAACACATGCACTCAGGTCACTCCACAACAAGTACAAATATGACTCAGTCATTGTCCATGTGGGTGTGAATTACCTGAGACGTACCTCCCTGGACTACATGAAAAGAAATGTGATGGAACTCTCGGATTACGTGGCTCAGGCAGGTATGACTCTAACCCTGTGCAGCATTCTACTGTCACCCAGAATGATACCACAGTAAGAGTAGAAAATTATTGACTTCAACAACTGGCTAAGATTCTGGTGTCATTCTAAGAGGATCCAGTATATGTCTGCCTGGGATGACATGATCGACAGACATCAATGCTTTGCCAGAGACTGCCTGCACCTGTCACCCCTGGGATTCTGGGTACTGGCTAAGGCTCTTGCTACCTCTATAGTGCCTTTTTAGGCAGGGTTCCAAAGACCAAAATTCCACTGTAACAGCAACAAACAAATGCAATCTGAGGGTCATACTGCTCAATGCTAGAAGTCTAAATCTCAAGATGCATTCACTCGAAGCTCTCCTCAAAATGGAGGAGGATGTGACAGCTGTGCTATAACAGAGACCTGGTTTAAAAGGTAGAAAGCATCCCTGCGCTCCCAGGCTACAACTCATTCCATACCTTTCAGCCCCAGAATACAGCCAGAAGCTCCAAAGGTGGTGGTGTCTCCATATTCTTAAAGGATATGCACAGCTCTAGCCTGGTAGCCCAGCATAATGCATCTGAGATACTTCAAGTACAACTAACACTGGATAAGACAATGATACAAGTCATAGCCTGCTACAAAACCCAAAACATGTCTCTAGACTCTCACTCAAATCCCTAAGCACCCTGGAGTCTATCAAGGTCCAACCCAATACTCTCATACTGGGCGACTTCAACAACCCTTCCACCAACTGGGAAAACTATTCAAGTACCAATGTATAGGCCCAACGCTTTCTGGAATTTATCAATTCCAATGCCCTGGACCAGCTCATTCTGACCCCCACTAGAGGATGCAATATCCTTGACCTGGTTATCACCAACATGGGAGACCGCTGCTCCACACCTATAGTCAAGTCCTCCTTGGTTAAATCCGACCACAAACTGAACACCATGGAAATATCCATCTCACCTACAACCCCTGCTAAAGTGACCACCCTGAAAAACTTCTCTAAAGACGACTTTAGGCCCCGAAAAACAGAGGTGGATAACTTCTCGGCACCCATGCCACTGGAAAATAGCTCCATGACTGCAGAATTATACACCAATGCACTGTACGAGCACGTACATAAATGCACTGACCTTGCCACATCAAATAGAACTAAGACGCTCTCCTCCAAAATAAGGAAGCCAATCTGGTGGTCCCCAGCCATCAGTAAACTCTACAACAGGAGGAAGAAACTGTTGCAGAAAAAAATAGCCACAAGACTGGAAAACTTTCCTTATCAGTCTCAACAAAAAACTGAGATCCCTTATCAAATCCTCTAAAGCCAGCTATGAAGGCAGAATTACGGCTGACACCAAAAACAACCACAAAGCCTTCTATAGCTATACGAAATACCTCCAAGGCAATACCCAGATTTGCTCTCAGTTACTGCACAATGGCACCTGCTATGCTGAGCCAACAGATATAGCCAACATACTGGCCAAAGATTCTGTGCAAACTTTACCCACCCAAGGGCCCTATCACAATACCAGAAGAAAGCCTGGTACCCACCATTTCTGCGGCACAAGTAAAAGCTGCATTGTCCAAAGCCAAGAATACAGTATCCATGAGACCTGATAATATCCCTGGGTGCGTCCTACATGAGGTAGAAAATGAACTGGCACTATATCTGTGTGCCCTGTTCAATCACAGCCTTACCTCAGCTACAGAACCTGGTAACTATTGTCCCATTAGCCTGATGAGTCTGGTATGCAAAGCTATGGAGGGCATCATCATGGACCTGCTTAAAAAGATATAGGCAATCTCCAAACTCTTGACCCCAGTTTGCCTTTGTCAAGGGGAGATCCTGCCTGCTGAACCTGGTTGACTTCTTCAAGGCAGTCACCAAGGCTGTGGATGAGGGTAAGGCAGTGCATACAGCCTATCTTGACCTGGCCAAGGCCTTTGATACCATTCCCCACTCAGGTATCATTGATAAACTCAGCAAACTAGGCATCAATACTTACATCACTAGGTGGGTTGCAAACTGGCTCACAGACAGGACCCACAGAGTGAAAGGTGTGGATTACAAGTCAGACTGTAGACTAGTCACAAATGGAGTCTCACAGGGCTCGGTCTGGGCCATCTCCTGTCTGGCAACTACTTCTCAGACATCCAGGCCAACAAAGGATGACTCTGGCTGACCAAGTTCATTGAAGACTGCAAACTAGGAGTCATTATCAATTTCCCAAGTGATGCAGACATCCAACAAAAGGGCCTCTCTGAGACCAATGACTGGTGTAGGAACCATGGCCTGAAGCTTAACGCCAAAAAATGCATTATCATCCCCTTTGGAAAAAACTCAGTTCCCACGAATTAACACATTGATGGGAGCCCACTGAGCACTGAAGGGGCCATAAGAGATCTGGGCACCCAGGTCAACAGCCACTTCACCTTTGACCACAGCATTGCCACTGTGGTCAGGAAGTCCTTCTACATGACACATCTTATAACCAAAGGTTTCGCATCCAGGAAGAAAGAGGTAATCATCCCTCTTTACTCATTCCTCATTGGACCAGTCATCGAATATAACGCCCAGTTTGGCATGTACCTCACCAGACACCTATAACAGCTGGAAAGGCCACAAAAGTACCTCACAAAAAAGATCTTAGGCCTTAAACACATGTCCTACACAGACAGACTCAAGAAACTTCAGCTGTTCTCAGTCTCTTATTGTCTGCTTAGAGATGACCTCTGCTTGACTTACAAAGCCATGTCCGACCCAGCCCTACTTGAAATGCCATCTAAAGAAATCCCAATCCCCTCATGCCACATGCTCCAGAGATCACAACCTCATTACCACAATTAACAGAACATGCTGGAGGGACAGGCTCATTTCAGAAAGACTGCCCATACTCTGGAATAAACTTCCCATTCATGTCAAGCAGAGCACCTCGCTGGCCCTATTCAAGAGAAATCTTGATGAGTGGATGGGTAACAAAGTTCACCCCAGGGATCACTCCAGTTGCCCTACTGGATAGGGGCACTGTGAACTAACATCAGGTGGCACGGTGCCTGAGCAATTTCTTTGGGATAGGTTTGTAAAGGCTCCAGGGCCATTTGCCTAGTACATATCTATGAACCTATCCCCAGTCCATAGTGGCTGTAGGTGCTACACCAGAGAGATAAAAGATAAAAAGAGGAATGGTCCGAAAAAATAGCTTTGGCCACAGCACAGTCACCCACCTGTGGCTGAGGGAAAACTGCTAGCCTGTTGTGGCAGCACAGTTTCACCATAAAAAAACTTTTGAACATACAGGAAAATAAATAGGCTCTCATTTAAAAATACACAAGTCTCAAGACAGTCCATTAAAATACAAACTCCAAGCTTAAACTCCAAACTTACAAATATCTTTCTTAAAAAGGAAAGCACATTAAAACAACAATTTTAATGTGGAAGGTTTCCCTCCAAAGGCAACTTATTTACCCAGCAAAGGAACAGCAGAAGCCTGCAGAAGAGCACTCTATCCAACAGCAAGTAAGCACTGAAAAGCTTGGCACCAAAGCCGGTCTTTTTAGTCACCTATGCTTCAGTTAATTGTCTGGGTTCATGGAAGGTACCTGAAGCTTTGGAAGCTGGCCACCTGTTGTATCCTTGGCAGGATATAATTCATACAACTACGGCTACTGAAGCACTAATCAATACGACGATCATCCTGTCAAACATTAGTTGTAATATAAAATCTGGAAATACACATTAAAAAACCGTTATGTATACCAGTTGTGAACAATAGCTATGTAGCAGGATACACATGTGGAAAGTAATATTGTGAATTTAACAAAAAGGATTTCAGGATGACTATTCAGCAGAACATCAGGGACAAAGGAAAAAAAAGAGTAATAATACCAATTGCTAGATGGATTCAAATAGTGACAGAAGAGGAAAAAGGCAATAATGGTAGATTTGTGGTAGGAAGGGGCTACTTGCAAGGGAGGAGGATTACACTGACATGCATTTACATCCACCCAAAACTGCTTTTATTGGGCTTAAGACATTTTTGGGAGAAATAATCAGCTTTCAGCAGGGAATACTACTTACAGGTGGGGAATGGAACTTGATTTGCAATGGTGAGGATGTATCTGGGGACCTAGAAAGGAAAATATAATAAAAGAGGGTAGATTTATGAAGTAATTTGGCAGGAAATGGTTCTACCAAACTTCTCAATCTTTTGGCACAAGAAATCTGGACAAAGCTGAAAAATAATGGTTGGACAAAGGACAAAAATTAGGTTCAGAGTTTAAAATTTGCAGTTAAAAATTCAGAAAGGTAAGATAACATATTTTGCATTAGTATGCACTTTATAAAGTTTGTGAAGTCTGAAACAAATTTCTGTCATTACTTAGTGATTTCAGTCCTCAATGATTTGCCAGAAAACTACAACTTTTATCAGGAAGAGACTAAAAATATGAAACAAAAATCTAGACAGTTGAGAAGTATGGCTTTGACAAGACTCCATATTGAAATGCCGAATGCAGACAATACAGAAAAAAAAGACCAAAAACCCTGGAGAACAGCGAATGTTGAACATTGCTTTTATCCTTTAAACTTTTTTGCAGGGGCAATCCCCCCCCCCCCCAAAAAAAAAAAACTTACATATACTAACTCCAAGATCAGAGAAAGGGGAATATTCCAAGAAATTGTCATCTCAGACTTAGTATATATGTAAGTCTGTTTTTTTTCAGCCATTAAGTATCCATCGCTACAGTTGGGTCTAAACATTTCAAAAAGTTACTCTTACATCCAATATCTATCTCAGATTATGCATTGATAGAAAACTAAGATAAAAATGCAGGATAATAAAGTAAATAAGACAGTGGTACTTTCCCCATGTACTGTTAAAAAAAGAGGAATTTAAGAAATGGGTAGTGGGAATTATTTGAGAGTTATTAGGGAAGGTAGACATTTCCTCAGAAGGGATAGGTAGTAAGTGGGATAAAATGAAAATAGAGCTTAAAACAGGGTAGACAAGAAAAAGGAGGAGAAACAGATATGGTTAAGAACTGGAATTAGAGGGGGTGACAACGGTTCAAGTACTGAAGAGTAAAGAGAATCTCAGAGAAGAAGAGGAGCAACTGCATAGTGCTAAACAGAAAATAAGCCAGTATTTGGATAATATACATGACTTTAGAAAGACTGAAGCAGCTATTTTTATAACTCCACAGCCCCAAAAAATTGCAGTACAATGACGTAGACAATAGAAAGTACAAAGGGTTGTCTCCAGACTTAGGGAGCCTATGACAAGAAAAACAATCTGAGATCTTATAAAGGTATTAGATATTTCAGATACTCTATATGCTTGTTTTTACACAGCAGAAATGTGAAAACCAAGAAAGAGTAAAAATGGAAATATTCATGGAACACAATTATGCTAAGGTTAGTGGAAAATGAGGTTCAACAACTAACTGTTAAGACAGGTGGAGATAAGATAAAAACTATGATGTATAGGCGATCTGCAAGGAAGTCTCCAGGAACAGATAGTACTCCTGTGGAAGTCTGGAAGTTAGGAGAGAATTAAGTGATGATGACTTGGAAGATTTTGTTTAATAGTACTTTAAAAGGAGGGGAAGCACCAGCATCTTTGATGGTTGCATTACAAAGAGAGACATGTCAGAACCAGTTTCAAATAAACACATTTTAATTTTAAACCACAATTATAAAAGTGTTTGATTCTGTACTGGCTAAAACAATGTCAATGCTGTTATGGATTTATGTGGTCTTGTGGACAGGAGGCAAACATCTGACATTTGCAGAACAATGATGATCCAGAGAAAAGAAGAATGTAAGAAAATATTACTGTTGTTGGTAGGTCTTGATACAGAGAAAGCATTTGACACAGTAAGCAGGGATTTTATGAGTAAGGCAGCTGACAATATAAGGTCAGTTAGGAAGATATATGAAAGATCAAAGGCAAGAATTAAAGTGGGAGGTTTCTCCCCGATACGTTGTGCTTGAAAAGAGGAACCAGGCAAGGGTATCCTCTTTCCCACTTGGTGTTTCCCCTTTGTTATTTGTGTTACATTTACAGCTACTGGTTTAATAAACCAAGAAAAAGACATTGGTGGTCTAAAACATTTTGAAACAGTTTCAAATCAGTTTTATATCCCAAAAAAGGCTCTAGCCATAAATTATGTACCCACACACAAACTGGTGCAGCAATACCCATATTTATGGTGACATAAGATGAAATATATATGAGGAGGGATTAAAAAGTTTATGTTATGGCAGCTAAGGATATGTGAGGAAGATACTGAAGAAAAGATAATGCAGAAACTAAAAAACGTGAATCTCTTGTTTATGGATATGGATAGTAAGATACAAGCAGTGAAAATATTTATAATCCCTTTAGTTTTACATACAGGTCAGGTATATTTTTATTAACCAGAGGAGTTGTGGATAGTAATAATTAAAAAAAATGAAGAAACTTATCTGGGAGAGGAAGACAGCAAAAGCTAATTGAGATAAGTTGATCCTCCCAAAAGAACAAGGTGGTTTAGGACTGCCTGATTTGAAGGGATATTTTAGAGCTACACAGTTAAGGCTCATACATAACACAAGCAGAAGATTATGATTCAAAATGGAAAGATGATGTTAAAGCTGGGTAGGGTGGTCAAGAAATAGAGAGAATGGGATTTTGGATGCATATCCTTAAGTAGAGTAATAAAAACCTTACATAATATGATATTCATAAAGTTTCAGAAAACATTCTAAGAACTAAACCAACATGGGAATGGAGAAGGGAGATTTTGTCAATAGGGATTTCAAGTAGGGGGTACAGAAAATAGGCAAGAGGGGGCAGAAATCTGTTGGAGAAAACTGGCAAAGGAACCAAGGTACTGGGTGCAAATAACTGGAGAGACAGAAAGGTAAGTAGGATGAGGCGAAGAAAAGGTTTGGACTGCAGAACAGAGACTGGCTACCCTACCAGGGACTGATATCAAAGTACAGGTAAAGAAAAGGGGATAGGAGAGTCTCAAGTGAAAGACCTGCTCTTATAGGGTTTTTAGTCTAATCTAGAATAGAAGCTGGTGGAAAAGGGACAATTAGTATGCATATAAAATACTGCACGATAACTATAAGAATCAGAGTAGATTATTAAAAATTGGGAAGAGAGACTGGAAGAGCAATTTATAAGGGAACAATGGGAGGAAATATATATGGTTCCCAAGTGTGCAACAAAGTCCAGAAGGCTAAAGATTTTTGCATGGAGAGCTTGCATAGGTATTTTCATACCCAGGCAGACTTCAAAGAATTTTTCATCAGGTATATAATAACTGTTAGGATGTGTGATGTGGATGAAAAAGTTAAATGGGAACATGTTTTTTGGAAGCCAAATAAGTTGGCTGATTTTATAATTTCCCTACAGTACTCTGTCAGAAATACTGGGAGAGCAAATGACTAACAAAGGCTATGATTTTTTTTTAACTGGGACACAGGATCTGAATTGCCTACACACAGCAAGGCCTTACCGAGTTTAATTCTACAGGCTGCCAAAAAAAGCAATTACTAGAAAATGGAAATCAAAATCTAAACTAACTGTATTTAAAGTACTGAATATTGTAAAAGAGATAAAATAACAGAGTGGGATTTTTAGAAAAGGAAAAGAACAAATTACATATAAACAAATAGAATTTGTGGGAAAAATACATGCAGAATAACATTCAGGAGGATGAGTGAGATTTAAGAGAAGGCAGGAATTGAGCAATTTATGCAACGATGGACTGAATGACAGTTGTTATAAACAAAGATGGCATATGTGTAATACATGATTTATGCAAATGAAAAGCATGTTAATATGATTTCTTTTCTATTAACGTATGCAAGACCCAAGTCTCAATTGCTAATTTAATAGAAGTGAAAAGCATTGGTTTTATCAAATATCAATTACTGGAGAAAATGAAACTTCAGTGAGTTTGATGACAAAATTCAAGGCTATATCAACAAAGAATAAAAACTGTCAACCAGATAAGCATTTAGCAGTGTGGTTCTGTCCTACTTAAGAAGCATTTGTGCTTGGATCACTGCTGAATGAGGTAAGCAAAAATCAGTCTAATTATATGACTAACAAAATATTTACACAAAAACACACACACACACACACACACACACACACACACACAGCACACTGGGGGGAACAAAAAAGAATGCTGTATAGCTAGCTTAATGACAAAACCTTTAAGAATATGGCCTATTTTCAGTAACTTCTGAGACTGCTCAGCAGATAAAAATTTTCCAGACTGCTTGGAAACCCCACCCTATTTCTCCATAATGCTGAGCTGAATGAAGAAAAAAGGTAAAGGAGACATGAGGAGAATACTCCACACAAGACTTGCTGCAAATATGTGAACGATGGAGAGGAATGTTACTGAAGACAGATCTTTCTACACCTCTATTTCCATGCAACTACAACATTAAATTATGATAACAGGCAGCCTGTCTTTTTGCAAATGTATTAAATCAAATATGTAGCTTTCATATGATGAGATGAGAGCCATAGGTTCATAGGTTCATACTAGGCTATCTGCCCTGAGGCAATTATAAGCCTAGCCTGATTCTGTATGGCTTACGCCACCCCTTGATTTGAGTATACTGTGCCCTTTTTAAGGTTTAGTTTACTGTGCCTCTGTCTAATAGTGACATGGGAGTAATCCCTGGGACAAACCTACGATCCCCCATCCACCTATCGAGATTCTTCTTGAAGAGATTCAGTGAGGTGCTCTGCCTCACATGAACTGGAATTCTATTCCAGAGCGAAGGGAGCCTCTGGGTTATGAACCTGTCCCTCCAGCAAGTTCTATTTATTTCTGTGCTGAGGTTCAAGTCCCTTGAGCGTGTGGCTCTAAGGGATTTAGATTTACTGAGGTGGAGCATGTCCATTAATTCTGGATTTGACATAGCTTTGTATGTCAGGCATAGATCGCCTCGAAGTAGGCGGTATGCAACTGAGTAGAGCTGGAGTTTTTTTAACAGAGCAGCATATGGCATCTGTTTGAGACCCTTGATCCTCTTGGTGAGATACTTTTGGGGTCTTTCTAATTGCTGCAGGTGTCGGGTAAGGTACATCCCAAAAGAGGCATTGTATTCTATGATGGGCCTGATGAGGGATGAATAAAGGGGCACGATTACCTCTCGATCTAGATGTGAAACTCTTCGTGATGAGGTGGGCTATGTAGAAGGTCTTTCTAACCACTTTGGCAATGTGGTTTTCAAAGAAGAGATTGCTATCAACTTGGGTCCCCAGGTCCCTAATAACTTTCTCTGTACTTAATGGGTTTCCGCCTATGTGGTAATTTGTGGGCACATTGTTTTTGCCAAAGGGTATGACTATACATTTTTTGGCATTTAGCTTTAAACCATGGCGCTGGCACCAGTTATCTGTCTCTGTGAGACCTTTTTGAAGGATGTTTGTGTCAGCTGGAGAGTTGATTATGGCGCCCAGTTTGCAGTCGTCTGCGAACTTGGTGAGCCATAGTCCTCCCACGTTTGCCTGTACCTCGGAAAAGTATACACCGAACAAGAGTGGTCCCAGGACAGAACCCTGTGGGATGCCACTTGTGACTGGTTTCAAGTCTGACATGGCTCCAGCAACTCTCACTCTGTGGGTTCTGTCTTTGAGCCAGTTTGCGACCCATCTTGTGACATAGGGGTTTATATTTAAGCAGGATAGCTTATCTATGATACCTGAGTGGGGTATTGTGTCAAATGCCTTTGCAAGGTCCAGATAGGCTGTGTGGACTACCTTCCCTTCATCTTTGGCTTTGGTGACTGTTTTGAAGAAGTCAACCAGGTTCAAAAGGCAGGATCTGCCCTTGACAAAGCCGAACTGGGTAGGATCTAGTGTCTGTAGGTCCCCAATGTCTTTGTTTATGAGCTCCATGATGATCCTCTCCATAGCCTTGCAGACTAAGCTAGTCAGGCTTATGGGGCGATAGTTTCCAGGGTCCATAGAGGCTCCACCTTTGTGGAGTGGGACCACTGTTGCTGTACGCCATTCTGTGGGCACATATCCTGTAGTGAGGCTGAGATTGTATAGCTGTTTTATTTGAGGGATTAGTTCCTCTTGGAGTTCATGTAGGACGCAACCTGGGACACCATCTGGTCCCATGGCAGCAGTGTTTTTTGCTTTGGAGAGGGCAGCCTTCACCTGATCATCAAAGATGTTTGGGAGGCAGCCCTCTGCTGGGATAGATACTTGCTCTTTTGGGGGGGAGGGGGTGGAGAAGTTTGCACTGAACCTGTCTGCCAGGATATTGACGATGTCTGTGGGTTCAGTGTATTTTTTGTCATTTAGAATCAACTCAGAACAAGTCTGGGAGTTGCATCCCAGGTTTCTAACATAACTGAAAAAAGCCTTAGGATTGTCTTTGGTGTCCTGTACAATTTTTGTCTCGAAGCTGGCCTTGGAGGATTTTATGAGGGATCATAATTTTTTGCTAGTACTGATCAGAGATGCCTTCCCTATTAGGGATTTTGCTCTATCATGTAGTAGCTTCCTCCCTCTGTTGTACAGTTTATTTATGGCAGGGGTCCACCAGACTGGACGCCTGCCTTTGGATGATTGGGTCTTGGTTTTGTTTGGGATAGCATGATCCATGCATTCGTGGAGATGTCCGTAGAATGTGTTTATATAGGATTCTGCAGTTTGGGCCATAGTTTCCACTGGCCCTGGGGCCTTGAAGGATTCCACTTCAGTTTTGAGAAGTGAGAAGTTCGCTTTTGAGAAGTTTTTCACTGTGGTTTTCTGGGCTGGGGGTGGGGTTGGGATGTGGACATCCAGTGAAATTAATTTATGGTCTGATCTTACCAATGAGGGATATACTTCTGGTGTGGAGCATAGAGTCCCCATGTTGGTAATGATCAGGTCTAGTATGTTATCCCCTCTTGTGGGAGTGGTGACTAGTTGTTCCATAGCATTTGAGTTTATAATTTCCAGGAACCTTTGGGCTAAGGTGCTGGGGCTTGAGTAGTGCTCCCAGTCAATGTTTGGGTAGTTGAAGTCGCCCAATATAATGGTGTTCGGAGAGATCTTCATGTTCTCCAATGTTTTCAGGAAAGCCGAGTGGGATTCCTGACTGAGAGGGTGGTCTGTAGGATGCTATAAACTGAAAAGCAGTCTTGCCCACTGTTAGTTGCACATGGATGGTCTCCGATACTTCGTGCAATGCCACTAACCTGGAGGTGTGGATATCCTTGATAAATATGGAAACTCCCCCTCCTTTTGTGGTTCGGTCCGGGTTTTGGGCCCGAAAAGCATGATATGAGGTATAGCCTGGTAGTGCTGGGGTGCTCTCTGGAGCCTTGAACCAGGTTTCTGTCACTGCACAGATATCGATATTCTCCATACTGAGGAGAGCTTTGAGTGTGTGCATCTTGAGGTTAAGACTTCTGGCGTTTAACAGCATTACCCTTAGTTTCTTGTTCCTTGTGCTGTCTATGGGGGTGGGTTAGACTTTTGAGCCTTGCCTAAAAAAGGCACTATGGGGGTGGCAAGAGCCTTTGCCAATATCCGAAAGCCCAGTGGTGACAGGTGCAAGCCGTCCCTAGTGAAGCAACGTGGCTTGTCGAGCATGTCATTCCAGGCTGACAGACACTGGATCCCCTTTGAATGACACCAAAATTTTAGCCAATTGTTAAAATCTATCATTTTGTCTTTGTACTGTGGCATCATTCTAGGTGAGGGTAAGATGCTGCTCAAGGTCAGGGTCATACCAGCCTGGGCTACATGATCAGAGAGCTCCTCTATGTCTCTTTTCATGTAGTCCAGGGAGGTACGTCTCAGGTCATTCACACCAGCATGTACAATGACTGAGTCATATTTGTATTTGCTTTGGAGTGACCTGAGTGCTTGTGTTATGTGGCGGATCCTAGCACCCGACAGGCAGCTCACCGTGACCTTCTCTTTATTCAGCCTGGTGAGTGGGACGTCAGTGTGTCTGACAATAGAGTCACCTATTACAAGAGTATCAGGTGTGTTATTCAGCCTTAAGGGCTGTGGCTGCTTGGCACACTGACTTTGTGGGCTATGTGTTGTGCGTGTTTTGTTTTGAGGTAGCGTTTGCTTGGATGTCTGCTTTGGAGGTCTCTGTTGCTTAGGTAGATTTTTATTTAGAGCCTCCAAGTATGTTTTTGTGTATTTATGTGTTTGGTTTGCTGATGTGGTGGGACTATGTGATACTGGAATTGTGTTGTGTGAGGTTACCTTCTCCTCCTGACTGGTTACACCAGTTTTGAGATGAGAGAGCTCAGCCTCCATTTTGGCTAAATAGTTGCATCTCTCACATATATTTGAACCTGTTTGGAGGAGGAGAGTTGTCCGTGTACATGAGACAGTTGTAACATTGCCTCAAAATTCCCAGATTCACCAGCTGGACTGGAGAGGAAACCATTGACTGACCTTTGGACATGCTAGAGTAATATAGGGAAACTGAATTTAAGATGGACCAATAGGGGACAGGGTAATCGTAGAGAGTATAAGAGTAAGTAGTGCTTATGGTTTAATAGTGCTAACTTGTAGGATTACTTAATTGGACCAGTGAAGGGCCTTAGAATGAGAATATGGTGTTCAAATTGAGAGATAGAGCAGTTCTAAGGGAAAACGTGAAGAGCAGACTTTGTGGAGCCAGGAATAGTTTAAACCCAATTAGGCGGAGCTGCCCGCTGTTGCGCTATGCACAAAAACGCGCAAACCCACGCAAAAGAGGGTTTTAAGAGAGGAAGATGAAGGAACAGAATCCTTTGGCAACTGAAAGCGGTATCAAACCCAGTTATCTCCACTGTATAAGTGGAAACATACACTAACACACTATACCAGTAATTTAACAGCTGCACAGATGCAGCTGTACCCTGCAGAAACAAGCACACAGTAAACTTCAGAAACAAAACCCTTTGGTGGAACCACAATATCAACAGGCTTTACAATAAAAGGAATATAATTCTGACCAACAGTTAGAGCATTAGTTCTCAGAATGACAGAGCCCTCACCACTGAGATAAACTCAAGAGCTTAATAAAATTCACCTTGAGGCTAAAACTACCACCTAAGCTACTTAGAATCACAAGGCCTTAATTTAATTATGTCCATAATCTCAGAGGCACAACACAGCAATATGTTAAGCTGATTATGAATGATGTTGCCTACACTGAACTTAAACACAGACCTAACCTACTGGCCAATAAATTCAACTCAAAACTTTGTCACTCTCTCTCTCTTTTGTCTATCTCACAAGAAATACCTGAAATCAACTCACCTCCAGCTATCACATAAGACCAAGCCTGGAAAGCACTAGCAAAAGCTAAAAGTACTGCATCAGTGGGTCCAGACAATATCCCTGGATGCATCTTAAATAGTATAAAGAACAACTTAGCCACCTCTCAAGTGACACTGTTCAACCTCAACCTCCATACAGGTTTTGCAACAAGCAAATGGAGAAAAGTCATTCCCCTGCATGAGGGAGGATTTCCCAGACCTAGGCAATTACAGACCCATAATCTGACCAGCCTCATATGCCATGCCATGGAAAGAATTTCGTGAAACTTATCAGTAACACACGGAACCACCAAACACTTGACCCTTTCAGTTTGGATTCATCAACAGCAAGTCATGCTTACTCAACCTGGTGGATTTCTTTAAAAAGGTCACAAAGCAATGGATGAAGGCAAAATGGTACACACTGCACACCTCAACCTGGCCAAGACTTTTGACAATTTCCCCACTCAGGCATACTAGAAAAGCTAAATAAACTGAAAACAAACCTCTATGTCAACCACTGGTTTACCAAATCACCCACAAATAGGATACAGAAGACCAAAATAAGGGAAGATACCTCCATAAAGATATCAGTCACCAGTGGAATCCCCAAAGTACAGTGCTGGGACCTCTCCTGCTTGGCATCTACTTTTCTAAAGTAAAAGAAAATACCCAAGAACTGTGGCTAAGTTTGCAGATGACTGCAAGCAAGGAGCAGTTACTGAATCCCCAAATGACTTGACAATCCTGCAGGAAGGTTTGTCTCAAACAAATAACTGTTCCATGCATTGTAAATGGTTGTAGTGGTTGCTGAAGGCCACCCCTTGTGAGCAACAAATATTTTACTAGATCCTCCCCACCCATAATACCTAGTTAGCCTCCTCAGATCAAGTGCAGCCATATACTACTGTATGGAGTATACCGAAGCCTATATTCCTTATACAAGTTGGGGGGAAAAAATCATACGCAGGAAAATTAATTCAGCACCTAGATAGCATCATACTAGGCCTCTGGGGTTTCTTCACGTTTCTGCAGAAAAAGAAAATTTGGAGGGACATTGTGGGGAGGGTTGTTTATAGTGCATGGACAGAGACCAACTAAATCTATCAATCTGGTAACTTATTTAAGTTGGTCCTGTCAATTACATTGTAAACAGACTGAATCCTCAAGCAAGCCTTGGGTGGAACTAAGACAAAATTACTTTTAGGACAGAAGCAGCAAAGGAGGATCTGGACCTGGAAAGCACATTCAAACTCTAATGCTTCCCAAATGTATGCAAGGAAAACCAATATAGTAGCTAAACAGTTTTATTTTGCAGTGGAATGCTCCTAAGGAAAGCAGATGTTGCCTGGGCCCTGACAGTGTTTGCTTTAGATTTGCATGGTAATGACTTAGATTGAAGATAAAACAAAAAGGATGTAATCAGAGAGCGATTTTGACAGACGCACACTGTGCCTTCTTATATAAAGAACAGAAAAACTGTTGGTTGCCTTTTCTGAAATCATTAGTTCTTTCTAAATAAAATCTATGTTGCCTGTGTACAACCAGGGAATGCAACAACTACTCCTCTTCATTGGTGTATTTGGGGAAAAAACACTAACAAATATATGGCTTGGTTGAGGTTTGACTGAGTTGCAAACCCTGGGCATAAGTGATGGGTTAATTCTCAGTTACCTTTTCCTTATGGAAACCAATACATGGAAAAATCAAAAAAGGGGCATGCAGTTAAGATATGCATCCTGCTGATTTAATAGCCACCAAGAATAGTCTTCCCAAATAAAAACACCAGGTTTGCAGTGCAGACTGGTTCAAATGGGGACAACATGAGCCTAATATGAAACTTAAGTGGTGAAGACGGATTATGAAAAGGAGGTAAAGAATGAAACTCGTATTACTTAGGAAGACTTTGCATAATTTGTGAGAGGCATGGGAAGATAAAAACCTTTAGAAAAGGTCAAAACGACAGCTAAATGAACTATAAGAGAGAAAAAAATGGATCCTTGGTTGAAGCTTTCTGCTCAGAAAGATGAAACAGCAATTTGGCATTGGGGGTTATAGTACAATGGCTAAAGTGCTTACCTGTCAGACACAAGGTACAGAGTCTGATTCTCACCTTAGAAAGGGAAACTGGCTAGGCTTAAAATGACCCACAAAGGCAGCTAGCCTAACAGTTGGCTATAAACCTATAAAGGCCACAGATCATTCTAAATTGTAGTTTGCAGTCATAACATCATAGATCTCAGGTGTATCCAGAAAGATGGCACTAATGCCTTGTAGCCTGGAAAACTCAACCTTCATTTCACTGTGGAAATCTTTCAAGAACTGTAGGACCTGTGGAGGTAATGAAGCCAGGATATCAATTTTTGCTCACAAATTGAGAACAGCAACCATCATCCCTCTGTACAAAACCAGTCCATCTATAGACCTTGGAAACTACAGACCCATAAGTCTCACCAGTCTCATATGCAAAGCCATGCAAATCATCATCATGGAAATGATCAATAATGACACAGGAAACCTCCAGACACTGGACCCAATTCAATTTGGTTTCATCAAGGGCATGTCATGCCTACTCAACCTGATGGACTTCTTTGAGAAGGTCACCAAAGCAATGCATAAGGGTAAAACTGTTCACACTGCCTGCCTTGACCTGGCTAAGGTATCTGACACAATATCCCACTCAGGCATTTTTGACAAACTCGACTGGTTAGGTACAAAACATTATGTTAATCAGTGAACAGCTAGTTAATACACAGACAGGACCAGGAAGTTAGACTTGGAGACTTTATCTCTACAAACAGTCCAGTCACCAGCAGAGTCCCTTCGGGATCAGTCCTGGGATTGTTCCTTTTTGGCATCTACTTCTCTGAAGTCAAGACCAACATCAAAGGATTCTGGCTGACCAAATTTGCAGCTGACTGCAAATTAGGAGCAGTCACAGAATCTCCCACTCTTACCTGTGTTCTCCAAGAAGGGCTGGCAGAGGCAAATAACTGGTGTCAGAGACACAGACTAAAACTAAATGGCAAGAATGCATAACAGTATCCTCTGGGAAGTCATTCACTCTTGGTAACTATCATATTAACAACACACCCCTAAGAGTTGACCCAGTAGTCAGGTGCTTGGGAACACAAGTGGACAGTAATCTAAGCCTTTGACCATCGTGTGTCTACAGTAATGAGGAAAACATTTTATGTTGTGCAATTCAAAAACAAAGTTATGGCATCTGATTCCAAGAATTTCATTGTTTCACTGCATTTGGCATTCATTAGGACAGTCATTGACTACAATATCCCCTTTGGTATGTACCAAACCAGGAACATCAAACAACTGGAATATCTACAAAGGCTCCTCACTAAAGCAATATACTGGGTGGAAATAACACGTCCTATGCAGACTGCCTCAAATCCCTATGCCTGCATTCTGTCTTCTACAGGATGTTGAGGGGAGATCTATGTCTGACATACACATCACTGTAGGACTACACTCTACTGGACCTCCTGCATACCTACATAACAAACAGCACCAACATTACCCATTCTAAATACATAAACCTTGCCTGTGAAATAAATAGGACTTGCTGGAGAAACAGCTATGTATCCCAGAGACTACCCTTCTCTGGAACAGGCTGCCCATCCATGTGAAGCACAGCTCCTCCCTAATCCAATTAACTTACACAATTTGATGGGGAACAGGAAATTGATTTCTGGTTTGGCACCTATGTGTCTAATGATCACAGGCAGCCTCTAAATGTGTCATCTCCCAGGCCCCTGCTTGTAAATGTTTAATCTCCATAGCCCCTTTTTCACTTACCAAGAGTACCAGAACTTGTCAGAGATTTGGGATGCATGGCTAGGCTTAAAAAGACCTCAATGGTCATTAGCCTAGTACATACCTATGAATTATAAAACACAGGCTAAAAAACAATCAATCTAATCTTTGTTTGGATTCCCATAATGAAAATACGTTATTTAATTTGGTAAATCATTCCTGTAGAAGGTTCATAGGTTGGTACTAGGCTATCAGCCCTAGGGCCTATACAAGCCTAGCCATAACAATTCCCTGGCTATTTCTTCCCACACTATTTACTTCCATGGACCCCTGTCTAGCAGGGCGACTGACGTGATCCCTGGGGTGAATTTCTTTTCTCCCATCCAATCGTCAAGGTTCCTTTTGAAGAGGGCCAAAGAGGCACTCTGCTTGACATGTATGGGCAATCTATTCCAGAGTGTGGGGAGTCTCTGGGTCAGGAACCTATCCATCCAGCATGTTTTGTTTATTGTGATGACAAGGTTTAGATCTATGGAGCGTGTGGCTCTGAGGGATTGGGATTTCTTTAAGTGTAGCATGTCCAACAGCTCTGGGTTTGACATGGCCTTGTATGTTAAGCAGAGATCGCCTCTGAGTAGACGATATGCGAGAGAGTATAGCTGGAGTTTTTTAAGGTGGTCAGTGTAGGGCATCTGCTTTAGGCCTGTGATTCTTTTAGTGAGGTATTTCTGTGGCCTTTCCAGTTGTTGCAGATGTCTTGAGAGGTACATACCAAATGGGGCGTTGTATTCTACAATGGGTCTAATGAGGGATGAGTACATTTCCTGACTGTTGTGGCAATGTGGTTATCGAAGGTGAGACCACTGTCCACCTGTGTCCCTAAGTCTCTTATCACACTTTCGGTGTTTAGTGTACTGCCACCTATATGGTAACTCACAGATACATGTTTTTTCCCAAAGGGGATAACTATACATTTCTTGGCATTGAGCTTGAGCCCATGGCTCTGGCACCAAGCATCTGTTTCTGTAAGGCCCTTTTGTAGAGTATCCACATCATTTGGGGATTCAATAATGGCTCCCAGTTTGCAGTCATCTGCGAACTTTGTTAGCCAGAGTCCCTTAGTGTTGGCCTGTACTTCAGAGAAGTAGATGCCAAACAAAAGCGGTCCCAGGACTGAACCCTGAGGTACTCCACTTGTCACTTGTCTGGAGCTGGATTTGGAGTCGGCTACTTTTACAGTGTGGGTTCTATCAGTAAGCAAGTTAGCAACCCATTGGGTGACGTAGGGATTAATGCCCAGCTTAGTAAGTTTATCTATGATTCCAGAGTGGGGGATGGTGTCAAAGGCCTTGGCAAGGTCTAGATAGGCTGTGTGGACCACCTTACCCTTGTCCATGGCTCTGGAGACTGATTTGAAGAAGTCAATCAGGTTCAGGAGACAAGAACGGCCCTTCACAAACCCAAACTGGGTGAAGTCCAGTGTTTGAAGGTTGCCAATGTCTTTGTTTATAAGTTCCATGATAATACGCTCCATGGCCTTGCAGATAAGGCTTGTCAGACTGATGGGATGGTAGTTTCTGGGATCCAAGGTGGATCCCCCCTTGTGGAGTGGGATAACTGTAGCTCTGTGCCACTCAGTGGGCACAAAACCTGAGGTGAGGCTATGATTAAACATGACACTTAGGTGAGGTGCCAGTTCATATTGTAGTTCATGTAGTACACAGCCCAGGATATAGTCTGGTTCCATGGATGCTGTATTCTTAGCTTTGGAGGTTTTTGGGAAGCTGGACTGAACTGTTCCATCTGTGGGGGGAAGAAAGGGAACCTGGCCATTACTGGAAATGGAGAAACCATGTGTTTAGCAGCAGCAACTGTATATCCCAGAACCAGACTTCATTGCACTAACTATGCCTTCTCTATGCTACGCCACAAACTCTGGAAATCCCTCCCCACTAATCTTGAAAGACTTCAGATTGTAACCATCATTCCATATTCAGTTTAAAGATCATCTCAAGTCAGAGTCAATTTGCAAATGCATTTCTCTGGACACATCATTTAACTCCTCACTCTCCCCTTCACCAGTCAGGCACCTTTGTCTTTCTTATATTATTTCCCTACACTAATATACAACATCTCTTCTACATTGTATACAATTAATTTCTGTGTGTCCTTAACCTTACTTTTGCCTTTATACTTTATGCTCTACCCTTCACTATTTAACTCTCCTCTTCTTCTTACCTCCTTACTATAACAATCATTTCCTACTGTCCTCTGTACTGTTTATTACTGTTATTGATCCATTGCTACACAACATAATATCCGTATTCATAATACTTCTTGTTAACTTGCTTGTCAATTGTCATTTATATTAGTCTGGGCTGAGACTGAAATAGGTCCATTTGGGTCAGTGCTTTACCCTGGTTACCCAATCGAATAAATCAGTCAATCAGTCTAGATAAGGCTGCTCAGACAGCTAAGCCAGCAACTGAGGATGCTGTGGCACAAGTTTCCTTATTAAACAAGGTCAAAGCAGGAAAAAACAAATCTAGCAGGGCCAGAATGGGACCATGAGAAGCATCGTTGCTCTACACATCTTGGTTTTCTGTATAAATGTTATGCATATGTGGAACAGTAGGGAAAGCACAGAGGAGCCTGAGGGCAAAGCACAGAACAATGCCTCTGTCGATGTGTCTCACTAATGAGGGAGGATAAAGAAAAAGTTGCTGTATTTGGTGATGAAGGGTGAAGCGAAAAGATCTCAGTAAGTCTTTCTCTATCGACAGAAAGTCTTTTGGGAAATCATCAATTGAGACAGAGAGACTGAATATTCGAGCTGGAGCAATATTTGTTGGCTAAACCTGTATGCAATGACTTTGGTTTTCTCTGGGATGTCAGCCAATGCCAGAGTGATGTGAAGGTAAGGCCTGTTCTCAGACCCTCACAGCTTCTCAGCAGAGTTGGTAGGATTTTGTTCAGCCATGGATGATGATATATCATACCACCCTCATATCGTGTCTATGGACAGATACTGCACCTTGAGGAAAGAAGTCTTAAAAGGCCTTCTGACATTATGACACCACCCTCACCTCCGATATATTTATGTGCTGCTGCCATTGTTATCCACATTCCTTGAACCATCCTGTTTAGTTCTCCCTTCCCTTTTTTAATTCCTCCAAGTTTTTTGGGTTTCTAATACCACAACAGGAATGGACCCCATTCCTAAGTCAAAGTATGTATTGTTTCAATATTTGATGCTAGCTAGAAGTACTCTTCGCAGCAGCCGCAATGTGCCCAGTAATGGACTCCTCCTGCAAGTCATATGGAGTTACATGTATCGGTAACGTATCTAAGTATGATTGTAAATTCTTTTTTATAAGACCCCTTGCTCGTACTATTACAACTGTCTGGGTATCCTTCCACATTGTCCTCCTTTCTGCCTGCAAATCCTGATATTTTATGAATTTGTGTGTCTCTGTACGCAAAACACTATAGTCAGTGGGGGTAGCAATTTCAATGACCACTGCTACTTTTGTCTTCTTTTCATGGAGTACTGCATCTATTTGTCTCGTATCTATTTTCTGAACTGTTGGTAATGGGTAATCGCATGTAACATAAATTTCATCATTTTCTACAATGCTCTATGGCTTATGTTTCCAATGTTTTTCAGCTACTTCAGTATTATAATGTTTGCACAATACCCATGCAACAAAAAGTCTTGCCACAATATTGTGCCTTTCAGTATACAGTTCTTCTGTCATTAGCTTATCACAACCAGCAACAAGATGTGCGACTGTTTCCAATTCTGTTTTACAAAACCTACATTTGTATGCTTCTCCCACATGTTCAACGGACTTTGTAAACCAACATGTATGCAAGTCCACTATCTTGGGCCAAGAATAGTTGTGTACAATCTTACCAAAACCATACACATCCTTCTCTTCCATGTTGCAGTACTTATATCATCAGGAATTCCCCGGCTAGTTGACCCGAATGTCTGACCAGTATACGAAAGACTTAAGCTACTGCTAGGTACATGCCATGTTGCACAAAGAAACAGCCAGCGTTGGCCATAAAAGTGGCATCTGCTCATACCATCCACAGAACTGAATGCCCCAGTCAGTCCAAGGATAAGAGGCAACCAAGTAATATCCAAAGAAGAGCATGAACCAAGGGAGGAGGAGGATAAAATACAGCAACATGGAAGAGAAGGACATCTATGGTTATGGTAAAATTATACAGCACTATTCTTTGTCCTTCTATTCCATGTTGCAGTATTCATAACATGAGGGAGAATACCACAGCTCATGAGTGGGAAAGGGGGTAGGAGCACAGGAAGTCTCCATGAAGCCATGCAGAATTGTCCTGGCAAACCCTGCTCTGGAGATAGAGTCCAGCTTGTAGTGTTTTGTAAAAGTATGGGCAAAGGGCCAAGTAGCTGCTTCCAAGATAGAAGCACTTTTCAGACATTTAATGAAGGTCTCACAAGAAGCAACAGCTCTAGTGGAATGGGCCTTAACAGAGGAAGAAAGAGATTTTCACTGAGACACATAGCAGAAAGAACTTGCCCTAGACATCCAAGATGAAATAATCTTAGACACAGGTTTTCCCAGCGCCCTGGGGTGAAACAAGACAGTTATCCAGACTTGCTAATGGATTTGGTCTTATCCAAGTAGCATCTCAGTTGTCTATGTACATCCAAGGTGTGCAGCATCCTTTCACTGGAGTTTTGAGGAGAAGGGAACAAAGTAGGTAAGCGAATAGATTGGTTAAGGGACAAGTCATTAACCACTTTTGGCATGAAAGAAGGGTTGGTACGAAGACACTCCCTGTCGTTATGAAAAAATCAGAAAAGATTGTGAAGCCATTAAAGCTTGGAGTTCAGAAACTCTTCTAGCAGAAGTGAATTTTAGGGAGGCTGAGGCTGCAGGCTCAAAGGGAGTCTGAGTCAGTTTTTCCAAAACAAAATTTAAGTCCCTGGGAAGAGGAACAGGTTTCTTGGGAGGTCTTACGGGAAGGATGCCTTTTAAGAAAAGCTTAACATCTAGTCTAGAAGCTACGGGCTGAGATAAAGGCAGACATGCAGAAATGGCTTGTAAATGGGCTTTAACTAAAGAATAAGCCAGTTCAGCATTGAGCTCAAAAAAATAAGACAGGACTGGGGGAATATCCACTGAAAAAGGATCTAGTCACTTATTAAGACACCAGATTGAGAACAACTTCTATTTTGACAAATCTGATCTCCTTGTACTGGGTTTCCTGGCCTCCTACAGGACTAGAAGCATGTCCTCAGAGAAGAGGAGTCTGAAAGGATGCCTATCACCTACAGAGTCAGGTTCAGTGCTGCTAAATGTGGGTGAATACGAGATCCCTTGTGTTGTGTGACCAGATCCACCATGTGAGGTAACTTGTGATGACTGCCCTAGGCTAACTGTAGAAGAAGTAAGAGTCACCAACAAGATTTTTGGGTTGTCCTTCTGAATCTTCAGAATGACTTTCTGAATTAGTGGGAAGGGGGGATGCGTAGAGAAACATCCCCTTCCATAAGAATGATAGGGTGCCCACCTTCCAAGCCAGAGGATGTGGAACTCTGGTACAAAACTTTGGAAGTCGTCTGTTCATGGGGAGGCAGAGATCTATTTGAGGCATACCCCACCAGTGGAGAATGTATAGAAACCCCTCCCCGTGGATCATCCATTCCTGGGCTTGTTTCGTGATCCTGCACAGTATCTCTGACACAATATTTCGAGTTGAGGGGATATAAACAGCTGTCAATGCTATCTTTGCCTGTAGCGCTATCTCTCAGGCTTGGACTGATAACCTGCAGAAGAGATAAGACTTTGTTCCCCCCATTTTTTTCACACAGCAGAGAACTGTGGTATTGTCTGTGAACAGCTTCAAAGGATATGGTTGAACAGATGACCGGAAGGCTGGAAGGGCCTGAATCAGAGCCCTCATCACTTTGATGCTGATGTGCTGTTATCTTATGGAAAGGTACCACAGGCCATCGACCTTTAGGTTCTCCAGTATTGCTCCTCACCCCAGATCTGAAGCATCTGTGTACAATTCCTGAGTTGGATGAGGTGGCTGAAGGGGAAGTCCTGGATTCTGAGATATTTGTTGAATTCACCAAAATAATTCCTTCTTTAGGCAGGGTAGAAGTGGAAGGACAAATTCTAGCGGAGGAGCATGCTGAGACCACAGGAATTTTCGTATGTGGAGTCTGGCTAGGGGCAGCATTGCTATAATCGAAGCCATGAGCCCAAGCATCTGAGGAACTCCCTGGCAATCAGAGAGGATAAGGGAAGCAATTGTAGGAAGTAAGTCTGCAGGGACTGCATTTTTTACAAAGGCAGGATAGCCATAATAAGGTCAGCCCTTATCCTGCAACCTAGGAAAACCTTGTCCTGAGAAGACTTCTTGTAGTTGATGGTGAACCCCAGGCTGTGGAGCAAAGAGATGCCGGTTTTGAAGGTTCTGTTGCAAAATGTCTGGATATCCTGCTTGAATAAGCAGGTCTTCCAGGTAGGGGTAGATGAGAATTCCCTGTAGTCTGCAAAAGGCAACGACAGGAGCCAAAGACTTTGTGAATACCCTTGGAGCTGTAGAGTCTCCAAAAGGCAAATCACAGAACAGAAAATGAGAGGAAGTAAAAGAAAAATGTAAGAATTTCCTGAATAGAGGGTGGATGGGGATATGGAGGTATGCATCCTTGATGTCAAAGGAAATCAAGAAAGCCTGAGAAAGTTAGAGGGGAAACAGAATTTCCAGGGTGAGCATCCTGAAGGTGGGGCCTTGAAGGAACAGACAGAGCTGAGGACAAGTCTAAAATTGGTCTCCAAGGACCATCATTCCTGGGAACTAAAAACATCCTGGAATAGAACCCCTTTCCTCTTTCCAGGGAGTGAACCTCTTGTATGGCCCCTTGTGAAAGCAAGTCTTGAATCACCTGTGGGAAAATGAGAAGCTGGTCCTTTGGGGGTTGTGGGATTCCCAAGAAGGAAGGAATGTTTTTCCACATCATGAAATAGCCTTTGCTGACAAGAAACAGGACCCATTTGTCTGTCACAGACTACCTGGCTTGTCCAGAAGGGGGGCCTTTTGAGCAGATGATGGCTGAGACCTAGGAGGAGTATGCCTGAGGTCTATCCTTCTTGTGAGATCGGGAGGGAGAGTGGTTCTTTTTCCTTACAAAATTAGGCTTATAAGGGTAGTTCCTATGGTATTTTGGAACTGGAGATACAAAAATATGTTTCAGTTCCTGTAGTTCTTTTAATTTCTCTTGAAGGGATTTGAAGAGGACTGCAGCGTTAGCACCAAATATAGCGGTATTGTCCAGGGGTGCATCCATGAGTTTTGCCTTGAAATCCTCAGGCAAAGGCTGTAATCTCTGCCATTAATACATCCGAAGGACAGAACCAGATACTGCAGATCTTGCAGAAACCTCTGCCGCATCATAACTGCATTTTATAGTGTGTCTAGTAACCTGAGAAGAAAGTGCCAGGAGGGAAAAGAGCTGGGATATGGCAGCAGAATCTGGAAGATCTGTCAGCAATTTAGAAGCCTGAGAAAGTAGGGCTAGAACATACTTAAACGTGTCTGATAATTAATGGCCCTAAAAGTCAGAGAAGAGGAGGTGTAGACTTTTTTCCCCAATTTTCTCCATCATTTTACTGCCCTTATCAGAGGGCAAAAGGTTGGTGGAGGGCAGTAATTTAGAGGGCTTATCAGCAGAGAGTGAAATCATAGCTGGATCTGCAAGAGGGCATTTGTATAGATAGCTGCTTTCTTTAGGGATTTTATAGAACCTGTCTGGCCTTTTGGGCGCAGGAGGTTGTGAGTCAGGGGTTTTGGATGCTGCAAGAAAAGCATCTAGAAAAAATGGTAAAAGGTATAGTTGTGTACACTTACCATAAATGCAGATGTTATAGTGTATTCACTGTTGCAGTCATCACCTGTGGGTTATCCCTGTTGTGGTAGCCCTCGGCCGGCCCGAAAACTAGAGTCAATGTTTTTCTGCGTCGGCTGCTGTCGCTTGCTGTCTGATGTCAAGGTCGTCAGTATTATAAAGGAAGGCAACCAATGCCATTGCATCAGTTTTTCTTGCCCTAACCAGTCAGAGGCCCAAGTAAATATGGTAAAGTGGTCCTGGTGGCTTAAAGTCACCATTAGAAACTTATGTCTCCCTAAAGAAAGAAGATATAAGGGGGAAGGAGGGTGGGAAACCAGGACTGCAACAGTGAATACACTCGAACATCTACATTTATGGTAAGTGTACACAACTGTACTATGTTCTTTGTGTTTCACTGTTGCAGTCAGCACCTGTGGGAGGATTCCCAAAGCTGAGGAGAGGGGTGGTAGTATTAGTAAGAGACCTAGGAATGGGTCAGCAAGAACTGCAGAGGCAAACCCTGCCCTAGCCTTTGAAAATACAGGTAAGTGGTAATGCTTGGTAAAGGTACGGGCAGAAGTCCAGGTGGCAGCTTCCAGGATGTCCCTGGTGGGAACTTCTCTGAGGAATGCTGTGGAAGTGGAGGCTGCCCTAGTGGAATGGGTTAGAATAGATTTGGGGGGGAGGGGTTCCCATGCAATGTGTAGCAGAAATGGATATAGTGTGATATCCATTTGGAAATTGTTTGTTTGGAAAAGGGCTACTGCTCTGCCCCTGGGGCAAAGCTGAAAAGTAGTTGGTCTGTTTTCCTGAAGGGTTTAGCATGGTCCAAGAAGTATCTGAGCTGTCTGTGCACATCTAGTGAGTGCAGAATTCTTTCCCCCTTGTTTTAAGGGTTAGCAAAGAAGGTGGGTAGATGTATGGCCTGATTGAGAGTTACATTAGATACCACCTTGGACATAAATGAGGGATTAGTCCTCAGGGAGAGCATGTCTGAATGGAAAATGATGAAGGGCTTAGTGGCCATCAGTGCCTGAAGTTCTGAAACCCTTCTGGCTGAGGTGATAGCTAGAAGAAAAGCAGTCTTCCAGGAGAGGTATCTTAGTTCTGCTGAAGCAGCAGGTTCGAAAGGTGGTAAAATTAGTTTTTCCAAAACATAATTCCGGTCCCAGGCTGAAGTGGGAGGCCTTCTGGGAGGTCTGATACTAGAAGCCCCTCTGAGAAATTGCTTAATCAAAGGATGGGAGAACAGGGGCTGTTCTTTATCAAAATGAGCTGAAATGGCTGAGGCGTGGATTTTAATAGAGGAGAAGGAGAGGCCACTATTAAGTAGCTCCGCTAGATAGTCCAGGATAAGAGGGATGGAAGGTTGTGAGGTTATTTCCCCCCTCTGGACTGGCTCCAGGAGCAGAATCTCTTCCATTTCCTGCGCAAGATGTTCTGGTACTAGGCCTTCTGGCCTCTGTGATAATGTCTAGGACCTATTTGCTTAACAGGGGCCCCTTGTTAGCCTTTAGAATATTAACCACACTGACAGACTGAGAATCTGCCAGTCTGGGTGAAGCCCCCCCCCCCGAGTTAAGAGGTCTGAGATTAGGGGAAGCTGCCTGGGAGGCTGTAAGGTCAGTCTGCGCAGTAAGGGGTACCAATGTTGTCTGGGCCAATCTGGAGCAATGAGGATGGCCTTTGGTCTCTCATCCCTTATTTTGATCAGTACCTTGGGAATAAGAGGCAGAGGAGGGAATGCATACACAAACAGGGTGTTCCAGGGGAATGTCAAGGCATCCACCTTCCACACTAGGTGGTGATACTCCATGGTACAGAATTTTTCCAGCTGATGGTTGAGATGTGAAGCACAGAGGTCCACCTCCGGAGTCCCCCACACTTGATTGATTTGTAAAAAGGTTTTTCTCTGGATCTGCCAGTTGTGGGGGGGGGGGGAGGTTGGTCCAGTAAGTTTCTGCTTAAGTGGTCTGCCAGGGAGTTGTTGATCCCTAGTAGGTATTGGGCTATCAGGTGCAGTCCCATGGAAGAGGTCATCAGCCAGAGGTTCATGGCTAGCCTGCACAGAGGGTAAGATTGGGTCCCTCCCTGTTTGTTAATGTACCACGTTACTGTGGTATTGTCCGTTTTGATAAGGAGAACCCCCTGGCTTGAGATGGGATTTGAAGGATGTCAGAGCCTTTAGTACTGCTACCATTTCCTTCTGGTTGATGTGTAAGGGAAGGTGCTGGGCATCCCAAAGACCTTGGGTGCACCTGCCTTCTAGGTGAGCACCCCAAGCTATGTTTGAGGCGTTGGTGGTGATAGTCTGCCCGGTTGGGTGGAGGGTGAAGGAAAGACCCTTGTTCTGGACACAGGCCCCTGTCCACCAGAGAAACTCGTCCCTTATACAGAGGATGAGAAATAGAGAGGTCTCTACAGGTTGAGAGTGCTGACACCAAAGGTTCTTTAGGTATCACTGAAGTTTTCTCATGTGAAACCTGGCCAGAGGAATTAGAAAGATACAAGATGCCATGTACCCCAAGGCTTGCAGGAACTTCCTCACAGTGAGGTGACTTCGGGAAGCCAGCTGGATAAAATATAGAGGCAGAAAGCTCTGCTTTTCTGAGGATAGGAAGGCCATTTGGGATGCTGTGTCCAGCAGTGCTCCCAAGAAAATGATCTTCCTGGAGGGTGTTTGCCTAGATTTCTTCTCGTTGATGCTGTACCCTAAGGAGGTTAGGAGGAATTTGACAAAGAGGAGGTCCTTGAGGAGCTTTTCTTTGCAATCTGCCTGAATGAGGCAGTCATCCAGATAAGGGTAAATTTGTATATTTCTTCTGTCTGCAAAAGGCTATGGCCGGGGCTAAGCATTTGATGAATACCCTGGGAGCAGTAGATAAGCCAAAGGGAAGCACAGAGAACTGAAACTGTTGTGAGCCTGCTCTGAAGCAAAAGAATTTCCTGCAGGATTCCCTTATGGGGATGTGGAGGTAGGCATCTTTTAGATCTAGGGTAACTAACCAGGCATTTTTTGTTAGCACAGGCAGCAGCTACTGCAAGGTTAGCATTTTGAATTGGGGACCACTAGGAAGGCGTTCACAATAGACAGATCCAGGATGGGGCGCCAAGTACCCTCTTTTCTGGGAACAAGGAATAGTCTAGAATAAAAGCCTTTGCCTGTTTGACCTGAGAGGACAGGTTCTACTGCCCCCCTTGGGATATGAGAGTTTGGACTTGTTTCAATGCCTCTGCCCACTGATTTGGGGAAGTCTGGGTACCCTTTTGGAATTGGGAGTTCAGTGACGGAGAATTTGAATCCCTGAAAAAATTATCTTCAAGACGCATTGGTCCTTCATTACAGAAAGACAATTTTCTATGCAGAGGGAGAGCCTTCCTCCTAGTTTTTGGTGAGTGAAAAACAGGGCAGAGGGAGTCATTGAGAGTTTTTGCCATAGAGGGATGGCTTAGAATGCCCTGCTTTTGGAGTGGAAATGGTCCACTGTTTGGTTCTCTGCTGTCCCTGGGATAGGAGTCTGGGCGGTCTGTCCCTGTGGGGCTTACCTTGCCCCTGTCTGTTAGATGCAGGAAAGGACCAGTGTTTTGGGGGAAAATTCCTGCTGAACCTAGGAGGTTGTACCTAAAGGAAATATTTTACTGTCTGCATAGATTTTGCTTTGTCTTCCATCTTTTTAACCACCTCTTCTGCTTTTACTCCAAACAAGCAGTCCTTATCCAAGGGTGCATCAAGTAATTTAGATAGGACATGATCAGGGAGAGGTTGTTCCTTCAACCATGCATGTCTCCTAATGACAGATCCTGACACTGCTGCCCTACTTGAGGCTTCTAGGGTGTCCACAGTGTAATGAGTGTTTAGCTACTTGAAAAGTAGAGTGCAGTAAATCTGCTAACTCTTTCGAACTGGCACATTCAGGAAAGGTTGAAATCTTTTGTTTTAGTAGTTCCAAAGTGTATTGTTGATATTTTAACATGTGGAACTGACTGCCGAGTGCTCTAATAGCTAAGGTTGCAGAGCTGTATAATTTTTTACCCCATCTGTCCAAAGCTCTGGAGTCCTTGTCAGAAGGAATAGGATTCTTTGCAGAACTAGCCTTAGCTCCTTTTGGTCCCTGTGCAATAACCTTAGTGTCTGCAGGAGGATTTTTGTACAGGTATTTGTGAGAATCCAGTACAGTGTAATACCCGTCAGGTTTTCTGGGAGCGGGTGGGAGGGTGTCAGGTGTTAAACTGGATTCATGGAAGACATCAACCATCTCTAAGATAGGAGGGATGGCCAAGGGTCTGTGCTGGGGCAGGTCTAGAAACTCTTTTAGTCTTTTCTTAGACTGAGGGAAGTCCTGGGATTCCCAGTGGAAATGTTCCCTGAGGGTGTGAAGGGTTTCCCCAAAGGAAAGATCTTCTGGTGGGGAGGCAGAAGGAACGGATTCCTCTGCATCTGAATCCTCATAAGCAGTCAAAGGTTGTTGTCCCTGTTCAAAATCTGAATAATCGGACTCCTCAGAATCCTGTTCTGTCAGTATTTCAGGAGAAAGGTCTCTCTTCCTTTTGGAAGCTGTGGCCTGACTACCCCTGATAAGGGTGATAAGATCCTCCGCCATTTTAAGCATTTGAGCTTGGGGTGGTGGAGCAGGAGTAAAATGGTGGCTAGAGGTAGTTTTCCTAAGAGTGGCCTTGCCTCTAGGCCTAAGAGTATCCATTTGTCTGAGAGAAATGGTAATCAGAGGAGAAGACGTCTGTTTTTGTCTAGATTTGGTAGTGCGAAAAACCACCTTGGAAGCCGGTGCCTGCATAGGGGCTCTGGACTCAACCACGGCAATGACAACCAAAGGCTTGGAAGACGAAGAAGATTTCTGTGGCATAGCAGACTCCGAAAGGGTCTCAGCACAAGCCTGGAAAGTATCTAATCAGGCATCAGGGTCTGCGAAGGCGCCTCACTGAATTCCGGAGAAGTTACGACCTGCTTAGCGGTACAGTCATTGGAAGGCTTAGCCTTGTGTGGTCTGTCTCTATCTTTATCCTTACGTTTTTCGGAAAGTCTACGGATTGTTAGCTAATGGAAGCCATTTTGGAAAGTGAAGACTGAAGACAAAAAAACCTGGCTACAATAAGAGCTCTACGACAAATGATCCTCACATTAAAGAGGGCACAGAACCGGCAATGGGGGATGTCGTGATCTGGTCCCAAACAAGTGACGCAGTATGAGTGAAAGTCTCTGTGTGGTATTTGCTTTCCACATGCGAGACAATTGCTAACTTTTTTGGACATCGGTTAGTGCAAGAAAAAAGGATCCCAAATGGGGTACTTAGCTTTAGATGTTTTCAGCTGTAATTCAAACTCTGGTAGTGACCGGCCGGCACACTTGCAAACTGCTTCTGCTACGGGCTCCACTGTAAGAAAGACTGATGTAATGGCATCAGCTGCCTTCCTTTATAGCACTGATGACCCAACGTCAGACAGCAAACGCAACAGCAGCCGATGCAGAAAAACATTGAGTCTGGTATTCGGGCCGGCTAAAGGCTACCACAGCAGGGATAACCCACAGGTGATGATTGCAACAGTGAAACAAGAAGAACATCAGGTGGGATAGCTTATGAGGCAGGAGAGTCTATTTGTAAGAGGTCATAGTACCTCTTTTGTACTTCTAAAACTTGGGAGCTTTCCCACCTGAAAAAAATCCCTCATTCTGAAGATAGCTTCTCCAAATGTAATATCCTCTTCAGGAGAGTCTCCACCATTATAATCAAGTTCAGGGGAGGCATAACCCAGAGGATAGTCAATTTGAGTGGAGTGCGCCAGAGATTCATCTGAAGATGAATTTTCTTCAGAAGCCTCTTGTTTAACAGTAGCATTCCTGTTTGGAGGGGAAATAGGAGATGCAGGAGTAGGAAGTTGCAAACTGGAAGGCCTAAGTGCCAAAAAAAGCATTCAAGATTCCTTGAGAAAAAGCTTACCAGTCTGAAGAAGGATCCTGTGTGGGGACACATGCTTTGTTTGTGTTTCCTTTTGAGTGGAAGGCCTACTCTAGGGCTGGGATGGGTTGGCCGATGTAGGCCTAGGCTCTGGCCCCGACATCGGCAAGACCTCAATGGAAAGGGAAGGAGAGATACTGCAAGGAATGTCAGCAGGAGCAAGCTGCAGTTCCCCCTTATCCTCCGAAGCGGATGTCTGCAATGCCTCCGTGGACGTGCTGAAGGAACCCTCCCTAGCGGCTTCTAAATTTGTACCCACCACAAGAGGAGGACCAGGCACCATACATACCTCCGGGCCTTCACTGGCTTCGAGAAGGATGTCTGGGATCAGAGGCGCAGCCAAAGGACTCGGGCCTTACCTTTTTTTTTGGGGGGGGGGGGCTTACCAGACAGAACTGGAGTACCTTCCATAGCAAGCGCTAGTTGCTTTAGTCTCTCGTTCTCAATGTATATTTTAAGGGTAGGCAGATGACTGTGTAGTGTTTTAGGAACGACCGCATGACAAATAGCACAGGCCTTGTAGTTGTGATCAGAACCCAGACAGAAAAGATACTGGTGGTGGTTGTCCTTGTGTGGCATCTACCTTCCACAGTGGCACTTACCCATCTTGGATGACATTAACCTCTTACAAGCATGCAGTAGCAAAAGCACAAATAAAAGTTTTCCCCAATGAGGCACTTATCTGAATGAAGAAAAACTTTGGCAATCAGACGAATGGTAGAAGCTGCTGTTCAGACTGGTGGCAGAGTTGTTCTGGGGATGGTACGTGCAGACGTAAGTTTTATGGCCAATGTCAGCTGCTTCTATGTGCAATGTTGCACGTACCTAGCAGTAGCTTACGTCTTTTGTATACTGGCTGTACGTCCACGTCGCCTAGGCGGGGAAACCCTGATTTTATGAATACTGCAACAAAGGAATAGAAAGACACTGGGGAATATATAGTCTTGGTATGCACTGATTTTTATAAATCATTTGATGAGCATGAAGCATCTTTCTTGTTTTCCTGTCCAACCCAACCAACAACCTTTGGGGCCAGTCAATCACTGCAAAACCATACATTAGGACAGGAACAGCAAAATGGCTTACAGCTTGGACCTTGTTCCTACATGTCACCACTGTTTTCAATATTAAGGTCTTCTAAAATATTCCTTACTATGTTTTACTCGCACTTGTTCGTGTTTTATTGTTGATCCTTCTTCAATTCCCAAATATTTATACACTCCCTCTTGCTCAAGTTCTTTTACATCACATTCCTGTCCCAAACTGATGTTTTCTTGGTGCTGCAGCTTTCATGCTTTAAAGGTTGCTTTTGCACATTTATCAAGACCAAATGACATTCTTATATCATCTGAAAAAACTTTCATCACTTGGAGTTGTACTTTCAATTCCTCATCTGATGAACTATACAGTTTTAAATTGTCCACAAAAAGAAGATGAGACGTTTTTAAATTTTGTTGTTTTCTGGGAGACAAATTGTAGCCATGACCTAATCTGTTAGGTAGACAGCTTAATGGGTTAAGGGCAACAGCAACAAAGAGTCATCCTGGAATATCCTCCTTTGGATTTTTATGCATGGAATAATAATTTGTCCTTTATCACGGCTTAAATGTAAAGTGGTTTGCCACTGTTTCATGGTCGATGTAATGTAATCGATCAGTGTAGGGTGTATCTTACACATTTTTAAACACTCTTTTATCCATGAATGCGGGATACAGTCAAATGCTTTTCTGTAGTCTGTCCATGTTATACTTAGATTCATCCCCTTTTTACAGTTCTCCATTATGACTTTATTTAATAACAAATGATCCTTTGTTCCACATGACTTTCTTTTACAACCCTTTTTGTTCTATTGCTATGACTGAGTATTCTTCTAAATGACTATAAACTCTGTCAGCATCAGTCCCAGTGTATAGCTTATAGGTCGCCAGATGGCAAGTTATTGGTCTACAGATTTTAGGACAGCTTGCAGGTTCACTCAAGTAGGGACATTGCTTTTCCTGTTGTTAACCAGGCTGGTGTCTGTTTGGAGTGCGCATACAAATACATCTTACTCGTGGCTAAATCTTCATGTAAAGATGTTAACACTTTTAGCCAAATTGGGATTTTCCAATTAGGGGCTTTTTTAACTTTATTGCATTTTCTCTGGTTGTTACTTCGTCACATTTCATATCCGGTACATTTGAACTTTTTATTCTTTCGTTTACTTCTTCTATCCATTTAGCATCTTTGTTATGTTTCACAGGATCTTCATAGATATTTCTATAAAATGTATCTATTTCTTCTTTTTTTGGCTTCAATTCCTTTTGCCTTGTTTCCCAATTCTCAAACCTTTTTTGGTCATCAATAAATTGCTTATTTTGTACTTTTTCCTTATATTTATCTGCATATCTTCTACGGTTTTCTGCTTGTACTGATGTTTTTAGTTTATTGGCGATAGTGCATGATAGATCCTGATCTGTTGATACTGCACATTGCTTTTATGACGTCTGAGTAATTTTGTTGATCTGTTCCCTCTTCTATACTCTTCTAACAGTGACACCCCTTGTCTTAATTGTTTTACAGTTCTCTATTAAAACACTTCCATAATGGCGTTTGATTTCTCCTCTTCCTTTTCCTTACTGCCCTATATTTCTGTAGTAAGATTATCTGTTATTAACTTAGCTGCATAGTAATGTATCCTATTTACTTCTGCTATATCGCATAAATCTCTACTAACAGTTCTAATTACTGTGTTGAATATGTTTTATCAAACTTCTAACTTTTGGGGTTATATTGACTTTCTGCAATCTGTTTCTTTCATTGATCTTAAGATCCTGTCCAACTCTATTAAATTAAGCAACTCTTCTCTTAGATCATTTTCGTCTAAACTGAGGGCACATTCTTTGTTTTCCATTTCCTGAGGGCATTTTACAGAAAGTTACAGAGCATCTTCCTGTGCCACATTCTCTTCAGTTTCATCCCGTGTCATCTGCTGCTATTTCATATGGTAACTCACTGGCCTATCACTCCATAACACTGACTGTATCAGAGTTGCCATGGTTTCCTGTTCCTTCTTTTGCGGTGCAACTCCAACTGAACTTTTTTACTGGTTTCCTACAGAAGGCTCCAAAGCATCTTCATATGGCAATTGATCAGATGTTTCCTTCTCCACTGGTTTCCCCTTAATTTGGGGATCAATTGCTCTATCCTGCTTTGACGTTATCAAAATTAGACTTTCTACACTAAATCCTTCACTTTGCAGGTATTCCAGAACTTCAGTTTACATTTCTTTAACTTCTCTGGTGGCAGTGAATCTAGCTTACAGTCTGGGTGGAGATGGCAAAGTGAGTAAGCTGTGCCAGCCTTTCCCAGGTGTGTGTGTGTCAGCTACTTTGAATGGGGACACTAACAGCACAGATTTCATAGAGACGATGGTGGAGGACTTGGCTTGGAACAACAGACTTAGGACAGGACTCTTCAGCTGTCAGTGGGGAGTCTTATTTGGGGCCTGGAGAAAAAGCCCAGCCCCAAGACTGGAGTGTGCATTCCCTATGTGCTCTTAAGGAAAGTTATACTTGATGTAAAGAGCTGCATCAGAAAATACTGTGTTTACTAATTTTCTCCATGAATGTTCCCCACCAGTGTCAGTAGTGAGGAGTGAGGCTCCTTGATCACTGGCCCAGAGGAAGCCGATCACACCAAGGATCAACACAACCATAGTGAGTAATCATTGCAAGAATTAGTTGCTCTTTTGTGGAGGTGGCAATGAGCCAGTCATACAAGGATGGACAAATTCTGATCCCTAGCAGCTGCACATGGGTGCCACTGGAGCCATGCATTGGGCAGGAGGCTAAAGTGCAGGCCTTTGAACTGATTATTGGCTTCCACCTGAAAGCAAAGAAATCGTCTGGCGGCCTTGGCTATTTTGATGTCAAGGTAGGTGATCTAAAGATCCAAACAGCACATCCACTCTCTTTCTTGCAAGCAAGGAAGGATCAGCTGTACAGTGGCAACTCCGGTTTCTTCCTTTATGTGTTGATTTAGGCAGCTGAGTTTGCAGACTGGTCAGAAATCCTGAATATTTTTGGGTACCCAGAAGAATCTTGAGTAAAATATTGATCCTCTCTGGTTTGGTGGCATTTCTTGGATATATGTCTTGGACAGAAGGTTTACAACCCCCTGTTTTTGCCACTCTCCTCTGTCAGGGTGGAACCATTATGGGAGGACAGTGCACTTTTACTGGAAATTTGAAGAACGGTATGGTATCATTTTTATTTATTTTATTTTACAATTTGATAACCAGGTCTGTGGGCTGCTCTACTGATCCTTTTCAGCCACAACAAGGGGCAAGTGTACAGTAAAAGTTATTTTACAGGATCACAAAGCAGTAGTAAAATTAGTACACAAATATAAATTATAAAGGAAACTGAAGAATAAACACGAACAAAAATGCAGTAATGAAATTAGTAAAAGTCTAGATTAAAAAGATACAAGCATGAAAGCTTCCTGTACATACAAATAATCTCCCTGATCCAACTGTCTGCAGAGACAGTCTATCACTCATACAGGGAGAGACATCCAACTACCTCCAAAGCGAGACAGTCCGGCAACTGTTCAGGGGTTTTAACGGAAGGGGGGTATCATGGAACCCCTACTGATGATGCAGACTACACCTGCTTATGGGGAAGAGACCACTGTACATATCTCCCCTACCCCTGGAACAAAAGGAAATGCCCTTAGGAATCCAGGATGAGATGTTTTTCTTGGAAACAGCCAAAATCAAAATCCTGAGAAGAAAAGAAACAAAAAGATGCTCAGACTTCAAAATTGCCTTTGCCTTATCTAAATGATACTAGAGATGTATATGCAGATCCAAGGAATGAAGGACCTTTTTTCAGTGGCAGACTGTGGAGAAGGAAAAATAAGAGGGAAGCTGACTAGACTGATTAAGGGACAACTCATTAACCAGCCTGGGCATAAAAGAATGATTAGTCTGAACAGACACCCTGTCTCTGTGAAAAACTAAAAAAGTAATAGCCATAAGAGTCTGAAGTTCACACACCTTCCTGGCTCAAGAGCCAAAGAAAGAACAGTTTTCAAAGTACAATGCTGTAAGGAAGCTGAAGAAGCAGGTTAAAAAAGAGCCGGAGTCAATTTTTCAAGTACAAATGAGGTCTCAAGAAAGGGGACTAAGCATTCTGGGAGGCCTGACATGAATGTTGCCTTTAAGTAATTGCTTGACCTCAAAGCAAGAGGCCAGAGGACAGACAAGCAGAAATTGCTGACAGGTGTGCTTTAACTGAAGAATATGCCAACCCAGCATGGAGCGGATCACACAAATAACAGACAGCCAGAGGAACTTCCACATATATGGGATCCTGATAGTGAGAGAGACACCAAACAGAGAATCTTTCCCATTTGGACATGTATGACTTTCTGGTAGTGGGTTTCCTAGCCTCCTATGGAACCTGTCCTCAGAATAGAGATGGCTACAATGTCAGCTGAAGACTGGGCAGGTGTGGATGGATAAGAGATCCCTTGGTCTTGGGTGAGAAGATCCACCCAACAAGGTAACTTGTGGTGACTGCCCCTGGTCAAGTAAGAAAGAATGGGGAACCAATGCTGTCTGAGTCAAAAGGGAGTTACCAGTAAGATTTTGAGAGAGTCCTACCTGTGGTAACCGAGGAAGGGGGGAGGCAAAGAGAAACATCTCCATCTAAGGAAAAGTAAGGGGGGGGTCCACTTTCCAAGCCACAGAACTTAGAACTATGGAACAGAATAGAAAAAGGTGTCTGTTCAGAGGGAAGGCAAAAAGCTCTACCTGAGGAATACCCCGCCAATGGATTATGTCCAAAAATACATCTCTGTGAAGCACCTATTCATGAGCCTGTGTTCTGGACCTGCTCAGTCTGTCACTAGACTGTGCTCTGAAGTAATGTAAACCACCTAAATAGTCACATTATACTTGACATCTAGATCCCAGACCAGAAGAGCTAACCCGCAAAGGAGATGAGACCTCGTACAACCCCCCCCTCCCCCACTTGCTGATGTACCACTTCATAGTGGTATTGTCTGTGAAGACTTTAAGGGGGCATGGTGGAAAAGAGGACAAAAAGCCTGCTGGACCAGAAGAAGGTCTCTCATTTCCTTTACTTTGATATGGTCTGACCTCTGATGAGGAGGCCAGAGACCCTGGACTGTTACGGGGCCACAAGAAGCTCCCTACCCAAAGTCTGAGGCCTCAGTAAACAGTTCCCAAGTAGGAACTTTAGCCTGGAAGGGAAACCCCTGGACTGATAGAGCTCTGATGAAATTTGTGACAAGGAAGAGGAGGAACAAGGAACTCAATGAAATTTCTTCATGTGCAGCCTTGCAAGAGGAAGCCTGGAAACAGTGGAGGCCATAAATCCCATAACTGTGGGAAATTCCCTAGCTGTGAGAAAGGACAGAGGAAAAATGGACAAGAAGAAAGTTGTCAGAGTCAGAACCTTGGTAGCAGGAAGAGGCAAGCATTGGAACAGTCTGAAGCCTGCACCTGAGAAAAAATGATATTGGGAGGGCTTCAAGACTGATTTCTTGAGATTTATGGTAAATCCCAGACTTTGCAAAAGACAAGTGGTAAACTGCAGATCCTGTAACCGGCTGCTGGTAGAAGCAGCATGAATAAGCAGGCCGTCCAGGTAAGGAAAAATTTGTATCCCCCAAAGCCTGCAAAAAGCAATGACAGGAGCAAGGCATTTGGTGAAAACCCCTGGGGCAGCAGAAAGGCGAAAGGGCAAAGCAGGGAACTGAAAATGCGAAGAATAAACAGAGAAATGTAAAGATTTCCTGAATGGGGAGGTGAAGATAGGCATCCTTGAGGTCTAGAGAAACCAAAAAGGCCTGGGGAAGAAGAAACAAGGTCTAAAGGGACAGCATGCATTCACAAAGAAGAAACCATGAGAAAGGTGTTGAGTAGAGAAACATTCAGAATTGATCTTAAAGTACCTTTCTTCCAGTGAACCAAAAACATTCTGGAGTAAGATCCCTTTCTTACCTGGGTGGGGGGAACGAGCTGAATAATGCCCTGATCCAAAAGCGACTGTGGAACCTCTGGGAAATGAGGAGGTTGTTCTAGAAGTTGAATAATTCCTGAAAAGGGGGGTGATTTCCAAACCATGAAATACCCCTGATGAATAACAGACAGCACTCAGGAGTCTGAGGTAATTCATGCCAATTTGGAAAAGATAGAAAGAGAGAGACTAAGAGATAAGGGAACCTGGCCAACAGAAACAGAAGCCCACAAATGGAGAACGGCTTGTCCTTGAAAAGAAGGTTTCTGAGATTAAGGAGTCTGAGTGATTTAGCAGGAAGAGTGTGCCTATATCCCATTTTACCCTTAGGAGGGGGCAGATTGCATACGAACAAAGGCAGACTTAGAAAAAGTTAATTCCTTGAGAATTTGGGGATAGGAGAGACAAAAAATGTTGGAGTTCCTGCAAGGCATTACTCTTATCTTGGAGGGACTTAAACAGGTCAGCAGCAGCTGTCCCAAAAAATTTTTTTTATCTAGAGGGGC